>NC_050590.1:2303528-2576028 GCF_013368585.1 Megalops cyprinoides
GGAGTTCTCCTGTGACATGCTTTGAGGTTAAGGCTTCTGAGAGATCTGAAACACCAGTCTCAAAGCGCAGCTTTGGGTGCAATGTCATAGAATAAGACAATATGTGCAACAAGGACTGGAGTACTGAGGCCATTCCATTTCTTTCTCCCGTACATTCTCAGCTCACATAATAACCCTTTTTTTTAACCCACACTTTGGGGAGACACTTATAGTCTTGGTTTATATTTCCATTCACCTGTAGCTGTGAATAAAAAAAAAACAGACAATAACCTTCTGTACCTTTACAACCCTTAAAAACCCAGTTTTGAATACACCCAAGTCAATTAAACTTTGCTAGCTACCCTCTTTAATATTTAAGAGGACAAATTTTTATGTTTGGTGTATTTTTTTATCCTCTTACGCGCTCTTTCAGGTTTTGATGTCTAAGTGCTGTCTAGTTAGTCTGTGGCTTCCAATCCTCTCTAATGGCCTTGAGCTGTACAAATCTACAGTTGAAGTGTTCCGACATTGAACAGTTCTGTGGTCGTTTCTACACAACAGTGCTCCCCTTCGTCTCTGTACTCTCTGAAAAAAAAAAAAAACAAGTTCTGAGATGTGAATTATAAACAGGGAAATTTGCATTTTAATGGAGGATCTTAGGAGCACAAAAGCCCAGCGCATGTATACTCCTCTGTGCCTCAGAAGTTTTACAAATGTAGCACTGGAGAAAAGCTGAGCTTCAGAATCCCCGCTTGTGTTTAATTCTGCATCTTACGATACCACAGTAAAACTATTTTGGCTAAATCGCAAGAAAACTTCACAAAAATGGACTTGCAATAAGCAGATTTCTTCGTAATTATCCAAACCTATTTATGCATTAGCATTGCTGTTGCCTTTAAAATCGAGCGGAAAAAATCTCAACATGAAAGTGAATCCAAATGAAAGCTTGGGTAAAATACTTTAATGAGCTCAATATGGCAGAAGATCAAGAGGTTTTAGTATCACGTTTTATTAATTAATGCTGAACTGACAATCCACTAAGCAAAACGCCCCCCCAAAGATCTTTGAAATTTTGCGCATTAATCCTGACTTGTGAGTTTCGCCTTTGCTGTCTCACAAGAGTGACACTCTGTTGACAGCTTCTTTAACGACAGACAGAAAAAAAAGCAAAGTGAGTGAATTCCAAGCAAGCCAGAAAAAAAAGATTTAAAAGTTTATGAGAACCCGGCTTGAAGATTATGAATTTATGCAAAGACATTAACCACAGAAATGCTTCAATGAAAAGAAAAGGGAAGCCCGACAGAAAAGTCTGCCAGGTGCAAGTTGACTGTTGATTTGATCCGGTGAATAATTTGTTTCTGAGATTTATGCCTCCAGCTCTTGTTTTGTTCTGTGTTTCCAAGCTCAATGTACTCTTTTAAATACGAAACATTATACAACATATACATATGGTCATAAACATATTTTTAAAAGATTCACAGCACAGCTAAAATTAATCACAATATCAAGTGTATCTTTCCATAATTTAAAAAGACAAGTGGTAGATAAAGGAAGTCACAGAATGTATGTGGAAGAGCACAGCAACGAGGCTCTTTGCGTTGTGTTTGGGAACCTGCAAAGCTGGACACAGCACGCTGTATTCTCAGAACTGCGGGATGATATTAGCCTGGTTTGATATTAAAGCCGTTTGCCTCACAGGCCCTTCCCACCCACTGGGACTGAGTCAGCCCTCGCTGGGAGAGTACAGTCTGAGCTCCTGATTAAATCCAAAGGTTACAGGTCCAAGGCTGAGCGCAGCAGTGCTCTAATGAAGAGCTCTTCAACTGCCAGTCAGGCGGCTACCTCAGAGCTGTGGCGGGGCAGTCTCTCCGGCTCCTTCCACCCCCTCACACACACACACACACACACACACACTGCCCCCAACCCACACACACACCCACACACATACACACACTGCCCCCAACCCACACACACACCCACACACATACACATACACACACTGCCCCCCAACCCCCCCCCCCCCCCCCCCCCCCCCCACACACACACATACTCTCACTCACACACACCCCTTCCTCTCCCTCTAGGTCTGGCAGATGAAATTAAGCTGTCAGAGTGACAAGCTCCCACCCATCAGAGCCGCAGTGCCCCGCCCCCTCCCAACTCCATTCGGCCTCTGTGGGGTTTTGTCTTTTCAAACTTCTTTCTTCTTCTACCATTTAAAGGAGCTCTCAATATGCTGGCCAAAGGTCAAGGCATGGCCCACATAATCTTGTCCGATATGAACTGAATTGGAACTTTTCTTCTTTTCAGACCAAGGTCTAGTGTCTAAAACACACACCACCACGGCGGATCTGAGCCAGCCTTTAGATACAATCAGAGAAAGTCATGGAAATCAATCAACAACTCACAGAGAAAACCCGTGCACATTTGCAACATATCTCTCTGTTTGTATAATCTCCCTTTAATAATATACATCTTAATGCAATTCAACACATTTTATTTAAAAGTAAATATTTGTTCTGTTATTGTGCAGATGGCATCATAATGACCATAATTTGTAACTCTTACAGCAGTTTTGGCACCAATCATGCATTAATGCAATTATGAATATACTGTGAACATTGTTAGTAAAGAGAACTAAAAAAAAAAAATTCAAAACATGTTAAGTATATCAGCTGCATTGACTGTCACCTCCCTGTACACAAAGCCACTGCACTTGCAAGAGTTTTAGAAACAGTCTTGTCCAGGGTTTATATCTGTCTCAGCGGCAGCCCGGCAAATTATGACTGCCGAGAGAGAGAGGCTGTAAGAACAGCTGACGTGTTCAGATTCTCACAGGAGAGTGATAAACACACTGAAGCGAGCCGTGAAAGTCTGAGCTCGTCTGAGGGGGCAGTGTCTAATATGACGCTTCCCGAGGCACCGAGAGAGAGGTGGAAGAGCGCACCTCGACCCCACCGCCCCACATCCTCCCTGTGGGCTCCCGGGTGATTTGGTCAAGCGCAAATGAGACCCGGGTTGCTTTTAATTCCTATTTATTCAGCCAAAGACCAGCCTTAGCCTTTTTTTCTCGCTCCGCTGCGGGGTGGGGGTCTGCTGCACTGGTGCCCCGGCCCAGCGCATTCAGAATAGGAACGTGGTGTGGTACTGGCGGCGGGATGGGGGTGTTGGGCTACAATTATGCCACAGTGTTAGCCGCCAAGGTTTGCCGTGGCACCGGAGTACAGACAGCCAGGAAATACCCGCAGGGGATGCTGGGAGCTTTCTGTGGAGGCCAGGATGGATAACCCCAGCTTCGGGTCCACATCTGCCCCTCTGTGTGTGTGTGTGTGTCTGTACACACAGACCATACTTTAGGCAAGTACAATTGGTATATTGTTTTCACCCTCGCAATATATATGAATAAAACACTTGTTATTCTTAAGATATTTGTGCTGAAATTTAAAACAATTTAGAATAACAATAAATGTGGATATTGATTCCTGTATAGGAAGTAACATATTGTCCTTAGCAATTTATTCCCTATAACACATTTCCTTAAGAATGCATATCCATAATAAATAAATAAATAATAGTCTCAACAATTGTTATGAACAATATTGTAAGCTTACAGTAACAGAAATGTACAGTAATATTTACAGTAAAGGTTTTCCTTTCTGCTGGTTTCTGCCTGCAAAGACCCCCCTACTCCCGGTGCCAGACCATTTGGAGCGCTCATGAGCTATTACGCTGCTTGGTGGCCCTGTATATTGCACATGTACCCTACAACATTTAGATACTGTGCAAATCTACTCTGACATGTGGGCTTAGTTGTATAAAGAGCAAAGTCAGTGATATGAAAGGAATTTCTTTGACAAGTTCAGAACAATCATCTTCAGGGTGGACGTGAGCCACATCGGACGAGGTTTTGTCCCTTTGGTCTACTGGAAACTTACACACACATTTACTCAAGCAGTTAATTAAATAACATACTGGAATTATTGAATTTAAAACTATTATTTTTCATTACTATTAATAATAATAATAACAACATGCATTTTGCTCTTATTCAGAGTGACTTCCAGCACAATAGAACAAAAGTGTAAAAGTGTTAAATTTATTTACTTTCGTGTCTACAGAGGCAATACTGGACTACAGTTTGATGAACATCTGAATTACACTGATGTACATTTGAACTTGATGATTCATTCTATGGTCCATTGTGTAGGTGTATTACTATCTTACACAAAATTGTTAAAATGTATGAGTATTCTCTATGACGATTTGATGATTTCACAAACAGATATGCATGACTACAATTCATATGAAAAATAACACTGCAAAACTGGTCAGTGTAAGGCCAACACTAATGCACTCTCCCACAGTTCTAATCCAATTGTGACATCATCTTCTTTCCACCCCACAGAGAAGCCAAGAAGAAAAAGAAAAAAAGGAAACCGCAAATGTTAATGGATTTATGACGATCAGCGCGCTATAAAGCTAAACCTTGCTAACTGAAACTTCCAAGTGCCAAGGGCTAAAGCGGACAGGCATAAAAGGGGACAGCACAAAAGATTATTCTGGCTGTTTAACCACATCTCAATTATTTATTTATTTTTTCCTCTTTTTTTGTGTGTGAGCCAGGTTAACTTTATAATTAACATTCAGAGGTGCAGACGGAAATTCATTAGAGTTAATTTCACATCAAGACAGGTTTTACACATGAGGGCCGAGGCAAGTGGCAGAAGCGTGGGTTTGAACTAACGCAATTCAAATGAAACAATCCTGCTTGGAGTATCACCTTCATAATTTCAGAAAAAGCTCCCCCCCCCACATTTTTGCCTCAGTTTTATGTGTAAAAAATGGAAAGGAAAAAACAAAAATCATGAGATGGCCAACAAGTGTACCTTCGGTGTGGCTATAGATTGAACATGAGGATATTATCACAGCACACTCCCCCGCTCAGGAGACGGTTGCAGTGTCCTGGAGGACATGTCCATTGTGGACAACCTGCCTCATTATCCACATGAGCGGAGCCAAGCCTGAGGTGGTGCATTTCCCAAATGTGCTGGGGGGGGGGGGGGGGATTAGGACACACAACACTGCAGCATGAGGGGGATGCGGGATTGTGAGGCAGGAAAAGTTAGGCAGGTGCTGGTGTGTGAGGTAGAGGTGAGTGTGTGTGAGGGAGACGCAGGTACGAGGGAGACCCAGGTGTGAGGGAGACACAGGTGTGAGGGAGACGCAGGTGTGAGGGAGACCCAGGTGTGAGGGAGACGCAGGTGTGAGGGAGACCCAGGTGTGAGACCCAGGTGTGAGGGAGACCCAGGTGTGAGACGCAGGTGTGAGGGAGACCCAGGTGTGAGACCCAGGTGTGAGGGAGACGCAGGTGCGAGGGAGACCCAGGTGTGAGACGCAGGTGTGAGGGAGACCCAGGTGTGAGACGCAGGTGTGAGGGAGACGCAGGTGTGAGGGAAACCCAGGTGTGAGACGCAGGTGTGAGGGAGACCCAGGTGTGAGACGCAGGTGTGAGGGAGACGCAGGTGTGAGGGAGACGCAGGTGGGAGGGAGACCCAGGTGTGAGGGAGACGCAGGTGTGAGGGAGACCCAGGTGTGTCAAGATGCAGGTGTGAGACTCTTCTCCTTCAATGAGTGGGACATCTACTATGGATCTCAGAATCCAAACCCCCCCCCGAATCCCACTTTTCCTGAGTCCTTAAATGAATAAACCGTGACCCTGGGGGCTTTGCACTGGTCAGCTAACACTGTAGGTTTACATCACATCACTTACAACAGGCTAACATAAGCAGCTCAGCTGTAGAAGAACCGTATGAACACTACAGCCAAAGCCACTTCTACTAACAACTGCAGTAGCAGTCCTAACTGTAAAAGCAGTTGTGTAGCATATTATTATTCTGATTATTATGACTATTGCGATACTGATTCATTGTAATAACAGTAATTATGATGACCGCTATCACTATTTCATCATTTAGCTCATGCCATCCCCCCTCACCTTCCACTATCCCCATTGATTCTCCGATAGCATCCCACCACATCATTATGCTGAGTGAGTTTCCCAGCCGACCGAGGCCCCAAAACATAGCTAACCCTCTGCTCTTCCCCTGCACTCCATGAATATTTTACCACTGTAATGTATGCTGGCCACTGGGGCACTGGAGATGCATCACTGGACCTCTATTTTCCATACAGTTAGAGTGCCGTGTCTCTGCTGTACGGTCATTATGCATGCAATTTCAGGTATGCAGGGGGGACTTGGCGAGAGTTACGATGTAATTTGCGGGGCGCTGCATTCCTCCTCGCACGGGCTTTCCCGGGGATGTCAATAGGGGGCACCCCTCCTCTGTCTGCGGGAAAAACAGCGGCGTGCTAATTAGGCGTGTGCTCGTCAGCGTGGATGTCCCTCACGATGGATGCGCGCTGCTCCCTTTTTTTCCCTTCTCTGCAAACTGGAACAGTTCATTATTTTCCTGAAACGCTCTTGATTTTTTTTGGTTAGTTATATAATTTTTTTTTTTAATTTCACATTGTATGTGTCCACAGTAAATTAAGCATTTTATTCCTTCCTTATTACTTGTATGCATTTACTACACACACACACACACACACACACACACAAAGACTAAATATAATTGTCTTGTAGTCCTGCTTTACACCTTTGACATTCAAGCCTATACCTTTGCCAGTTTTGCCCCCAGGCCTTTCCTACTGCTAGAACATTAATAAATACATAAATCCCTGTTCTGACTGAGTAACTCAGTAAAACAGCAGAGGTAAAAGCTGCCTGGATCTTGAGCAATCTGTGCCCCAGGTGGCCTGAGTCTTAGGCAGGTAGCTCTCTGACTGTCAAGGAGACACAGGAATAGCGCTACAAAAACCAGGGGCTCCATGTTCCACCAGCGCTCCGCCGTAGGCTACGAAACACCTCAGGAAGAGTCTGGAGGAGGTGCCTAACACCTCAGCTTCTTCTCCTTAGTGTTATCAATGTTTTTACTTCACAATGATGTTCACAGTAAATTTACGTCAAGAAATAATTTTAAAACATAATTTTAACATAATTTTTAAAAATTTAGGCACACTATAAATTCAAAGTAGATCCAAACTAATTTGTACGTGGCTTAATGAACACAGAGGACTAAAATACAGAGACAGCCTGCACCAGAATATGCACTGTGCTATTGTGAAAACTGAACTCTGACACTGCAGTTTGCAGGTGAGTTACTGACCCCAGCCCTCATCCTCCTACCGTCTCAGAAAAGAAACTTCAAAATAACGATAGGCAAATACCCACCAAAGGGACAGAAACACAACAGTGATAGAGCCACTGAATTTACTACTGATAAAAAAATCATTCCAACAAATACAACTGAGTGAAAATAAAAAAATTGTTTTCTGTCTTGTTAACATTTTTGGTTGCAGGTGCCATGAAAAAGTTCATGCAGACCATTATACGGTAATGAAAAACTTTCAGTTGCAAAGCGCACGCTTGCTTGTACACACACACACACACACACACACACACACACGCACACACACACACACACACACACACATTGAATAATTCAGTTTCTATAGTGTTTATTGCAAGACACAGAGTAGCCTGAGTATCTTCCTATTATTTCTAACATGTTATTTAAAAGAAAAAAAACTACAAAAAATAACAGTCCAGTGGAAATGTTTAACACTAGCAAACTGCAGGCAGATCATTGCTTAATTGTATGTTTTTATTCTGCCTGGCTGGTGGGTGTGCCCCTCGGTGCTGTCCTTGGTCACTGGGGCTTTAATCTGGGTGACTGGCAGCAAGGCTCCAGAAGGACATGCCCGACGACGTGATCCTGGCGCCGCCTCTCCCCGCGCCCCCCTCCCTCCCTGCCCTCCCCACCCGGTATTATATAAAGAGTGGCAGCAGGCAAAGTGACAGACTGCCCCCGTAGATGACACCTGTCACGAGGGGGAGTTTCACTAATCTACAAGCCTCATTTTGTTTGAGCTCTCCGTCACCTTGCTGTCAAATCTCCAGCTTCTCACTCACTGCCAGCTACGCTCCCCCCCCCCACCCTCTGTTTCCCTCCTCTCTCTCTCTTCCCCCACCCTCTTCTACAGGATGTTCATAGGCTTCCCCCATTGCAACCCCCCTGCCTTTTTAATCCTCACCACCCAGTCGTCTGTGTACTCTTGCTGATTTTTAACATTTTCTGCAGATTTCCTCTCTGGTTTATTCATTCCCTCCCCCACTCGTCAGTGTGAATATGAGCTGAGGGAGAGGGCCAGAGCAGTCTTCTGTGGGGGGGTACGTGGGACGAGGGCGTGACTGAGGATGTTATGTCCTTGGCTTAGTGCGTACACCGCCCCTGAATCAGAGAACAGAGAGCGATCGGGAGAAAGATTCAGCGCGAATGTGCTTTCCAGACACGTGCTACTGCAACCTACTTTACTGCTTATTCATCCCAGAGTGCTTCCAGACAACTGTTTAAAAACAAAGCAGATGCTGTTGCGCTGTTAGGAGAGCAGAACGCCGGCTCTGCCCGAGAGGGAGAGAATCACCACCAGTCAGAAATATCTGCTGTGTGTTTGCGTTGGGCCTCGGCAACCTCAACAGAGGCGAACTCTGCCCTCTTTGAGTAGGAGGTGGGGTCACCGCTCTCCTCCCCACTCCCCCGCCTTCGATCACCAATCCGGTTTTTGTCTCTTTCTACCAAACTTGTATTGTAATTATAATATAATTCATTATGTCGCTGCGGCAGGGTCACGATGAAGTCAGCCCCTCCGAGTCTGTCTGTGCTGTTCAGGGTGACCGAACTCACCCCCCCCTCCTTCCCATGGCGGTCCCAATGGCTCCGGCTACACGCACACATGCACACGCCCACCCCAGCCTTTATGGGTCCCGTCCCCCCCCCCCCCAAACGGCTGATGAAGACATCACCAGCCGACTTGACAGCTCGGATTGCCGTTCTGCGCCACAGAATCCGATGTTACGCACGCTGGTCTGTTTTTGGGTAGTGTTTTCAAAAGCATTTGTTTTGCCCGTTGTTACAAGAAGCACATTAGCATATATGACAAGCCTTGAAGTATTAACAATAACAACAATAACAACAACAAAGGCACGAAACACAGGAAAAACAGTGAACACAATAACACTGTCCCTGCAAGCCACACTTTAACGCAGGGCATGATCATGACTTCTGTGCTTTCAAAACCAGCGTCGCCTTCTCATTTCACATCCCACAGATACTGTGTTCATAGCAACATAACTCATGTCCACTGTCTGCTTTCACATGTAACAGATCAATAAGCACGTTTATCAATTATAATTAACCGTCTTGTTTATTCACGTTGGAAAAAAAACATGAATGGATGCATATTTTCAAGTTATTCTATAGCTTCCAGCCCCTTGAAGGATACTGGGGTGTTCAGCTTAATTATAGTTTTGTGATTCATCTGCAATATAATGTAGAGCGATTTCAATAAGTGTTCACGTTGAGAATAAATTGCTTTAATACTTTTATTCATTCATTTGGTCATATCTATAAAGCCGATTTATTACAGTGGACTTGCGCAAATAGTGTATTTTTCAAGGCTGTGAGCAAGAGATTTAACTGCCTCCATTAAGCAGAATTATCTTTGCTAGCCACATTTGGAATGATTGTATCCTAAAATTACCGTTGCTTTTGGAATACATTGGTTTTAATTAAATCCTTTTTGCTAGAGGGGGGGAAAAAAACAAGACGCTGCGTCTTTGACAAAGGAGAGGCCTTTCCCATTGAGCGTAATGGCTGTGAGGTTAAATTGAAGGTTGTGCGTATTCTAAAGGGAAGAGCATTTTCTCCCCCCTCTCTCCTGTACTGGAGAATGGCCTGTGCGTTTTCAAACGGACGCGCAGAGATGCGGCTATTGTGAAAATGTCTTTTTCACAAGGCGAGATAAACAGGAAGCGGACAGGACAGGCCGCTCCGGGTGCAGCGAAGGCTGAAGAAAGACAATGCTGGGAATATTTTGGCTGCCATTCCTCTTACCTTGTGTGCAATTTCAGCACGCCAGATTTCAACGCACAACACCTGCCTCTCCACATGCATCCCTTCAGCACTTATTCCAGGTTTATTCCATCCCAATATTCTCTACAGGAGACTACAAGGGCCTGCCGTACATCTACCCAGTGTATATTTCCAATCACCTGATGTGAATATATTATGAAGACAGCTAATGTACCAGAAAACACTACTGGACATTAATGCCCTGAGAACATATGGCAACGCGGACATGCACACCTTGGAGACAAAGGGCCAGGATAACTGTCAACTGTGACATGAGAATCACTCTGTGGTAAAGCACAAGTGCTTACTGGGCTAAAATACACCATACCATCCCACACAGATTTACCCACAACCACCTTTAGCCCCCTGGTGCATCTGATGGCTCGACAGACGCCTGTTATCAAATGTCAGCTCAAAGGTCAGGTGAGTCTTGCCTGATTGAGACTAGCATATAAAGTGTTAGTCTCTGTCTGAACTTAGTAAAGACTTTCACATGAATGTGACCTGGTTAGTGAAGGATAAATCACCAAGAGTATCCAGTTGAGTTCTGGAAGTTCTATAGGCCAGCCTCCTGGCCAGGAAGGCTATCACAACAGGGTATGAGATAATCAGAGAAGACAAGCAGGGAAGGGCTGGGCCAGGAATGACTTCACCTGTTAGGAGGATACCCCTGAATGTCTATCTTTTTGACGCTGTCATTCCCAATGATAAACAGCGTTGAAGAGTGACACAGTTATTTCTAGACTGAAAAAAACTATGCTGACAAGATTACACCATCATTACAAGACATTACATTATTGTCATTTAGCAGACAATGCTTACCCAGAGCAACATATATACAGTGACTTATGACACAAATCTATACCTAGAAGATCATGTAAAACGCATTTCTCAACAGTAGCTACAGTATCTTGTGCCTCCTATACATTGTTAAATGACATCATTTCTTAACATTTAAAGACACTCTAAAATCTAATGTATGCTATTGTCTCCTCTGGGCTGGATTACCCTAATACCATGCTGCCTGGGAGCTGAGGCATTGCTGTATGCATACTCCAGCCCATTTAAAATGCAGTTCCGAGGACCTTAACTAAATTCAACCCCATAACCCCAGTCCCTGCTTAATCTCACTGGTTCCTTTATTAAACACAGAGAAGGCTGCTAAGGTTTACTGCAAATTTACAAAGGCCTCAATGTTTTGAAAAGTCAGACGTGATACATTCAATGCAAATAAAGAATAAGAAGGACCAAGACTTGTCTTTGTCACCTTAAAAAAACCCAGCTTTAGACAAGCACAGTGATTTATCAGGAGGAAGAACATGCGGCACACCATCTCGCACTCCAGGGGAAACCCCCAAAACACAGACAGGTCCCTGCCCCCTCCCAGGTGATGGGCCATCTCCCAGGAAACGTTCTACGTGCCTCTCCAGCCTGACATGTGACCCACCCCGAGCATCGAATTAAAACTGTGTTTCTCCCCGTCGCATCCTCACTCCTCAGATAAGTCCCGACGTAGCTGAGAGATACGAAGAGCATCCCTAATGAGGGTTTCAGGGGGTTAAGATTTCAGATGCAGAGGGGTTACTGTGCCAGCCACCTATTTAATATTAATTAAACCCTGGGATGAGTAAGTTCCACGCTGGGCCGTCTTAATTCCACTTAAGTGCATACCTGATAAGAGAAGCATCTTGATGGCCACACACGCACAGAAATTCACCGCACTAGTTAAGACCTTAATAAACACAGTAAGTTATTAGCCAGAGCTTAGCTATTCTTTTATGTGGCGGCACACGTGTGTTACTGCCCCCCCCCCCCCCCCCCCCCCACTCAAGTATGGCACATTTCCATAAACATAATCATGGCTGGAGATTTTCTTAAAAAAATAGGCAAAGCAAAGCAAAGCCTTATTTTGATGTTATATACTATCGAAAATAACGCCAAGGTTTAATTATTATTGATTGATTTTTTTAGCCACCGAGGGATCAAGTCCCCGGGAGTACAAATGAATCAGATCGTTTAGAGGGGGCTCTGCAATCCCAGGGGAGCCTCAAGCACTGATAAGAGGATAAGGCTTCATAATGAATCCCCGAATGGGTGTAGCAATTGAGTGTTATTAATGACTCACTGAGCTGAATGAATCATGGTGTTATTCGATAGGGCAAAGTTTCTTGATTGGTCAGCAGGAGTCCATTTTTGACAGCACCTGCTAGCCCTGCCCATGTTGGAGAACATTGACCCTCTCCATCCCATCACCAACCTGAAGTACAAAAACAAGCCACTTCTTGTATCCAGACCGGTTCCTCAGACAGAGAGGGGTTTAGTGTCATTTGTTGAATCCTGCATGGATTCAGTGTAGTCCATCTGACTGGCTTGTCCCATTCACGGTGCCAACTTCAGACAATCCACCACTCACTGAGGATCAGTGTATAGACACAGATCTAGACCCAGAGTTTTTTGTGCACACATTCACTTATCTTTACATCACCTGGATGGCTCATCTTACTCACCTACTCTGCCATACCAGCTAATCCATATACTATTAGCATTAATGAATTACTGCACAACAGCAAAATAATCTAAGAGCGTGCCAACGTGAATATATACTTCTCACAGTCTCTACACCCCCTGAATGACCAAATTATCATGATTAATCCTATGCTTTCTGCAGAACGTCAAACAAGTTTGAACATCTTTTAAATTGAACAAGTAACTAATTTATGGATTGGGGATGTGCATGATATAATTTCTGATAATTACTTCTTACTTACTACTATAATCCATACCAAACTGAAAAATCAATAAATCACTCACACATTTGACAATATAAGCCCCCATTATTATCAGAAAACTTTTTTTTTCTGTGAGGATGCCATCTTTAACTTTCATGGCATGTATTCCATTAGCAATACCAAATCCCACCCACCTGTCAATCTCCAAAATTTCTTCGATAAGCAGGATGGGAATTTTCCCTCTTCAAGACATAAACATTTGAATGCAAGTATAAACAATCATTTACTATCCTCACTGTGGAACTGTCTGATAATCTATTCAGACCCACTCCTAAATTTAGGACTTCATGATGCACAATCCACAAATAATGTGTGATGCAATTAAATTGATATACATAAAACAAAATGTGATCATTGTTTTTTTTTTTCTTTTTTTGGACTGAGTAGCACTTTCCCTCGGTGGTTGACTCTCCAGCTTTGATTGAATCCAGGGGACAGCAGATGATCACAGAGCATTCAAGTGCTTGAGAAGAGACAAGCTGACTGATGAACCCAGTTATCTGGAATACAGAGCAATTCCCGCTGTTTCTCTGGGTGAATCAATCACTCCTCTAAAGACCCTGTTACATATGCCCATGTCCCTTTGTATCCCTGCAATGACAAGGGACAACATTTCCTTTTTTTAACAATTAGAAATGTAATCTCTCAAAGCTTACAGTCAGCAGCGGTTCAACACCCTGGAAAATATCTGGAGTTCATGGGAAACAAACTTCAATTAGTGATATAAAATGCTGAAGCTCCACAATCAGACTGTTTCCAGCCAATGAGATCAACTGGCAGGAAACATGAGATTTTTTTCCTTTGATGTATGTTAAAAGAGTGGAGACATGTAGGAGTTCTATGCTACACACACACGCACACGTACACACACACACACACACACACACCTCCTGTAACTCTTTATTTCATTATTCATTTACTTAGCAATACTTGCTTTACTGATTTTTGACTTCATTCAGAGGAAGGATATACTACATTTTTACAATACTTCATATCGCATAAAATCAAGCACCTTTTTCAACAAATAAACAGGGGGAAAAAGGGGAAAATCATCTATGTCTATTTGATGGTAAAATTTCTTAGTTACATTTTACAGAACCAATCACACAGCTGAACTATGGTTGGATGAAATCTGCAATTATCAACATTCTTAATTAACATATTTCAGGTCCTCTCCTGCAGTTTTCAACTTGATGCTTTTACGAAACATAACGGCAATTAGAAACTGTAACTGACACGACAGAATGCAAGTGTTTTTATTTTGACAGGACGCATTTCTAAAAAAGACATTTCTGATTTAATAAAGGACGACATCTTACAAACTATTCAAAGCCATCCAGGGTTTGAACGCACACTTGAGTGCCGGGTCTAGTGCCCTTACTTAACAAATAACTGAGCAAATAAATCCGGTAACAACACCGTAATGAAGGGCTTTCAAACATTCACCGACGCGGGTCACCTAAGGTATCAACTCTTGAGTCTTTTTGAAACGGCAAGAACAGAAACCGGGTGACACAATTTTATTTGTAACGTGCAGGAATGAAAGAGATGCTTAATTCTAAAGATGCATTCAGTGAAACCTTTGCCCACAGCCCTCTACAGCTCTACACCTCTCATGATGTATTAAGCCGCAAGAGTAGTAACACTTCACAAAATAACTTGAACTGTTATGGTAGATATACTTTTGTTTTTTTTTTTTATTAACATAACGGAGTGCGCCACCTCGAATGCGTGAGAACCGAAATGCGCGGCTGTCACTCAAAAGGGCCATCATCTTGCGACAGGAGGGAACAGTCTCGCCTGGATGAGAGGCCTACATGCTGACATCCAACGGGGAATGCTCCAACAAAACAAATATGAAACGAGCGAGACAGAGAGCAATACAGAGAAAGTGAGAGACAGAGAGAGTGTGTGTGTGTGTGTGTGTGTGTGTGTGTGTGTGTGTGTGTGTGTGTGGCGGTGGGGGGGGTGGATGGGGGGGATGGATTGGGGAGGAGGAGGAGGGATGGGGAGAGACAGGGACGAGTCGGGAGACATTCTCTCACTGAGTCCATGAGTGGGAGCAGACCTTTTCAAGTGGCAGGGAGATCTCCAGAAGAAAGCGGCAGCCATCAAAGGAGGGGGCTCCAATTCACAGAAGGAGCACTGAGATGTTTGGTTTAATGTTTTTTTTTTGAGTTTGGGTTTTCATCTCTTTCCTTTCATGTCTCCTCACTGAGTCAACAGATCCACAATGCACTAAAGGAAGCCACTTTTTTTCCTTAATTCATCCTATCGCTCCATGGCTACGAGACACACGCGTGGATTCAATCTACCCGCACTGCATACGGCCTTAGCACTCGAGTTGGAAATTGTTACATTTAGTTTTTGATCTCAGATCTCTTTAATAATTTCAGTGACTGTGGGCATTAGGATATTAAAGCGTCAAAAAAATTGTCACATTTCTGTCTTGATACGAGGTAATCTTCTGTGCAAGTGATTTGATTACACCCTGACAAAACTTCTTGGACAGTGCATGAAAACAAGAAGGAGAAAATAATAATCTTCAGTCCAATGATAACATGGGAAAAACATTGAGAAGAATACAATACCTTTTCCCCCCCGAGATATGACCGAGCTGTCTGTGGGTCACGTCACAGCATTGCCCCCACTTTACCAATACCACGATTTAACACCTTCTTAATAACACCGTTGTCTAACACCGTTACCTAACACCTTCTTAGTAACATTACTATCTAATAGCATCTTACTAATACTACCATATAACACACATGTGTTATACGTGTATATAACATATACACAGACCTGCGGCAGCATGGTGGTCTTACATACACGCTGTGTGTATGATCTCAGAGATCACCTGCGCAGCTTCTGTGATGCAACAATCACAAGAGACCTCCCATTGGCTGCTGCTCCCCACTTGTGTGTGGGGTGGGGTGTCTTATTGGACCAATGCTGTGCAGCATCACTGATCTGGATAGCTGTCCCTGTTCAATGTGCCCTCTGTATTACCTTATCAACATTACATACAGATCTATGAACCTGTGCAGAATCTACACAACACTGCTGTATTTTTTAAATAAAATGAGTCCTCTAATATCCATTAGCTGAGATCCAGAGAGAAGGACTTCACATTTGGTAAAGCATTCATATACTGACTGGGAGGAATGTCACTAAGCAAATGATTTTGTCTTCATGAAATGGATATGAATGCAGTGTGCAGGAGAGGTGGAGAAACAGCTCATAACCTTAAGAACACAGGGTGGGTTCCCAGGAGGGGTAAAGTCACTGTGTCCCTGAGTAAGCCACTTAACCAGCAACTGCTTGTAAGTTAAATGCAGCCTACATAAGGAATCCCTGCAACAGGGTGCCTACTAAATCAATAAAACTGGAAAAAACAGTAGCAATGTTGATCAGGATTGCCCTACTAGAGAATAGAGAAGGGGGAAAATGCCACTATTGGCTGTCTTTGGCAATATTCCTTTCAGATAAATTTTATGATGTTGACTTAATGTTAATTTAAAATAAGTACTGAGACAAACCCCTCCTTTACAGTGAGTTCCACCCTTGTATGAGGTCCCTTCTGGCAGCAGCATGGCTCCAGCATCTGTCCCCTGTCTTGGCTGGTTTAATCTTGCCCCAGTTCAGATCTGCTCAAAGAGGGGGGACAGAGAGGGGATTCAGCCTGTGTGCTTTGCACTTTGCTCTTCATTCCTAACGTCCAAATTTAAAAATGTGCTATTTTTTTACCAAATGTAGCACCATCCTTCCTATTGTGTGAGGTGCGCAACAACAACAAATAAATAATTAAAAGTTTCTTTAAATGTGATCATCAGAGCTGAAGCCAAACTAGTAACCCCCCCCCCCCCTCCCCCAACTTGTTAGTCCAATATAAGACGATGCAAGTCATAAATAATGTATTAACGGATTTACGACGCACACAGGAAAAAAAAAAAAAAACAAGCTAACGAAATTCGTCACCGGAAAGGATATTACGTTAACTCTTTGTCAGACGAAACTTGGACACAGTTACTTGAATCTTCTCGCGTTTCCAAAACAAACTGTTTGGTTTTCTTTATTTATCCGTTGGTCCACGATAGCTTTTTCTCCCTGCCTGCCAAAACGTTGTTGGGGCCTACGGGGACCACTTAAAAAGTTTCTGCGGAGCGCTAGCCAGGCGACACAAAAGCTCCTGAAGTACACGCACACACAGACTCCTTTCTCCCAGCCTCTCAGCTGCAGGCCAGAGGGAGTGATGTTGGTTTATGTGAGGGAAAATAGCCAGAGCTTTCTGGAAAAGTGAAATGGGATTAGGCCCTTTGTGAAGCTCACAATGCTGAGGGGAATTAGCAATAGTTGTAGGCACTTAGACGAGTACTCAGCCGGCAGCTTATCCCAGATTTTGCACAATAATCATTTGAATATCAACGGTGTTTTGCAACTGCGGTGCTAATGTATAAACTTCTGTCTTTTAAAGGTCCTAAATCCCCACCACAAATGGCGCCAACGGGCTCTGTGCAAACATTTTGACCTGCCCAAGAAACATTAAAAAAAAAATCTTATTTTTATGTGTTTGTGCGAGTGTGTACGTATATATAAACTCAACAGGTGATAAGCATTCAGAAACTTCACCTAACAGGAATGTCATTGCAACCAACACTGGGCTCATTCTAAAGCCACATGTATTATCTGGATAAACGTTTTGAATTTTTTTGCTTGCAGACTTAGACGCAGATTCAGTCTGACTGTGATTAAGTTTGTCCTTAACTTTCAATACCAAATTAAGCATGTCTGACAGTCACTGATGTGACTGCTGTGTAAGTTGGGAAAGAAATAACTGAGCAGTGGGGCACAAACTTGGCTGGACACTGATGGTGAGAACTCCATCTTGCAGTGTCTCAAACAGGTTTAAAAACAGTGCAAGAAAGGGCCAATTATATACAGGTATGCACTGATATGAAAATAAATTGTGTATTGAATAGAATAATAACCAAAGTGAGTAAACTTACATGTAGATGCATTAAAGAATTATTACCTTTTTCTATTTTTTAAACAATTTGTATTTAAGATCCACCTCATGCTCTCATATATTCCTCACAAACTGCCTCTTGTGGTGGCAACGCTGTAGGGTGATTGCGCATATCCAGACATGGGACATTTTTTAAATCTAGTTTTACCCATAATGCTCAGCGGTTGCCTTTAACATGATGCGTTTCAGTTGTGCTTTGATGAATCTGTCTGAGATCAGGGGGCGAGTTGCAATACTTCTCGTTACTACTGTCATTACGAGGTCTTTGCTGCCAGTAGAGGAGGCTGGCACATGGAGAGGACCCTTCCCCGGACTCCCAAGGAATGCACTGTGGAAAAAAAAATGTGATGGCCTCAGCTTTTTCTCAGCTTTGTTTTGTTTCTACACACAAAAAGTATTGTCCGGTACCACAACACATTGAGTGAGATCAGCAACCTTGTGGAGAGGGCCCCGGCTTGAGTCTGAATGGTGAGAGGGGAGCTGGGTGGTCCCAGGAGTGAGGTGGGCTAAGCTGCCCTGTCCCTCCCGGTCGGCCCGGTGGCCCGCAGGCCAATCAAAGGGACAGATATGGCACACCCCCAAAAAAAGCGACCCCCTCAGAACGGACTGCTGAGGGGGAGCATGCTGAAACAAAATAGGAGGCCATGAGTACTTTGCAAAGAGGATGCGTCAAATTCCAGTTCATTATTAATTGTTATTATTAATAATAATAACATTATTATTATTATTATTATTATTATCAGTGGAGTTTAAAGACTGTGAGGCTTTTTTGGGAATCTGTGAGTAAATTTTTATCTTTGAAATGTATTTCTCATTTTTTGGGAAGAGAGTGTGTGTGTGTGTGTGTGTGTATTGAGGGGCATCGGAGTAAGTCATGCGAGAAATCTCGTTCTGTGATGAACGAGTCGTGGGTGAGCACGGCTGGATTCAGGAGTTTTTTCTCCTCTGGTCTAAATGAAGACATGAAGACATAACTCCCCTTCTCGAACTCACATAGAGTCCCCACAGTCTGTCCCCGCTTCCCTATTCAACTGGGTACAATGATGGCCCAGATGAATAAAGTTATCTCTGAGTGTGAATGGGATGGTGCTGGTGGGAGGGAAAAGGGGGGGGGGCTCTTACCCCTTCCCTACCAGGGCTGAAAAGAGGTCCGCTTTTAGGGAGAAATCTGTGGGGGTCACGGCCTTGCTGCCTGCAGGGGTGAAAGGGACACCAGCCTAACCGGACAGCCCCCCCCCCCCCCCCCCCCCCAAAAAAAACAAAAACAAAACCCCAATCCTGTGAAATGAAGACATCCCACACAGTACTTGCACAAGCCCTGTTCCCAACTTGCTGAACTCACAAATTTTATTCTTTCACCCCCACCCCCCACCCACCACACACACACACACACACACACACACACACAGAGAAAGTTCAGCTCTTTGGCTGAATGTCGCTGAATGTTGAGTCCGGTTTGACTTTGTCAACCAATGAGTAGGCTTTCCTCTCTCTTTCACTTTGGTCACTTTACTTAAACTCAGTTTTAAAAAAACAATAACTTTGTGAAAACGGCCAGTCTACAAAAGGTAGGAGATCTATTTTGATGTTTGTTTGGTTTATTTTTAAATGCCATTTTCCCCAAATAGCAATTAATCTTTAAATCCATTGAATGCGTATGGATCTTATTTCAGTGACAAAGGTAGTGGTTCCACTAATTAATTGCTCAACAGCTAAAAAGAAGAGACTTGGAATGGTAACAGCCATACTCACAAGTACTACTGTCTCTGATACCACATTTACAAAGATTTAATTGTGTATGTTCTTTTAAATTTTATTTATTTATGACAACTTGTGTCAAGTAGATGAGGGTACACTACTTCATGCTGGAATATTATCTGACTCGGCTGATGATTTCAAAAAACAAACTACATTTTGGGTTCAAATGTTTACCAGATGTACTGTTTGTTCTGCGCGTGATAATTAGGCAACTAGTGCACTAAACGTGTCCTAATTGTGAATGTAAGAGCGGATTGCTATTGACTAGTGAGAACAGGTGGACGTGGCGTGGTGCACGCAGTTTATCCCTAGCCTCTCCAGGTATCGTTAAAAGTGTGTAAAAACAACCACCAAAAAACCATTTGATTTCAGATTGCACATTGACAGACAGCGTTTTCGTTTCTTGAAAGAGGCTTCGAGGTTACGGCATTTTTCCAGATTGGGCAACGCTCCGTTCTCAGATTTGAAGAGGGTGTAGACGGGCCGAAAATCAGGCCACATTTTAGGGAATTGGTGGTTCATTTTCCCTGTCGGCGGTGAAAGAACCTCGCCGAAAGATGTGCCGACCCGCGGAGATGGGTTCAACGCCAATTTCCGTGTTAAAAACCGAAGAGCTCCATCGTCCCTTTGGAATGAAGCTTTGGATTCTGGACTTGGTCACGTCCTCATTGGAGCCACAGCTTCTTTTTATTACTTTGAGTTTGTCAGAAAAAAAAAACTAAAATAAAACGCACATACATACATATGTATCTATAAATGTATGTTTCTTATGATCGCTGCGTCTGTGTTTGACGTTCACCAGGTGAAAACGAGTCACCTTTTATGGTCAGGTAGTAGCTGTCTAAGTACCGCGCACTGTCCCGAGGACCTGAGCCGGAGCTGGCAGCTCTGCACAGATGCTGTGGGTGGCTTTGTTTTTGTTTAGTTTCTTCCTGCTTACCTGCCCACATCAATTGTGTTCCACTTACCGTCTGGTGGCTTTTAATGTTAACCGCTGAACTGCTTTGCTCGTTCGTCACTCAGGTGTGTCGTGCTTTATGCACCTTCTGCGTGATTCCGCCTTCAGGCTGCTGGTGGAACATTATCAGTGCCAAATGAGAACACCTGCAGAGTATTACGATTGTTTAGAGTATCAGTATTTTTGGGGGGGAATTGTTTGATGAGCTACGAGGCACGTTGCTATGACACACCGAACAAAATCATTCGTCTTAAGTGAGCGGAGACAGGAAAGGAGTTTTTTTTTTTAATTGTACTGCCAGTTCTCACCATCAGAAGGGGAATGACAGCGTTTGCTTGTACGGCCTGCCAGATTTGACTAATGTGCTACACTGTGTTTAAAACTCCTGATCATAATCACACATTTCTAGTGGAGACAGGATCACAGAATAGTCTCATTTTTCCCATTTCAGTTTTTAACGCCCGTTTATTAAGATGATTGATAGTTCAGGTGTCAATACAGAGGTGCACAAAGGACCACTTGCGGGTGACGCTGTTGAATGATGCATGGCACTGATTTAATTGAGCAGATGAATCAAGATTTCCTTTTTGTTCGTTTAGTAGCGTTACAGCGGGACAGTTACAGTAACAGTGGTGGAAACCTCTGAATGCAACAGAGGGAGGCTGAACTGTACAATCTCTAGCTGTTAAATTTTGAGGTTTTGGGCGCTGCAGGCTACGACAGATAAAGACAGTGTGGCATATGAACCCCAGCGTGGCTCTTCTCGTTCCCCTAGCCTCCCTCAGCCCACCCCCGAAGGGCCAGCTACTGAACTCCTTCGCCGGTCGTGTAATTCCCTCTCCTCCGCAGTTTTCATCAAGTGATTCGGCGGAGAAATATGAAGCCGATTTTTATCTCGCTTTATAAATTTACAAAAGGCGCCCCGAGCGCCCCCAGCCCCCGCCCCGCGCAGGTCGCAGCCATCACTGCGACGCGCCTGGTGCCGATTCCCTGCCATTGATAAGCGCACCTCTCCATTCGAACGATACGACAGGCATCAGGCGCCGGCGCGAGGGACACGCCGCGCTTTTAATATACCATCTTTCCATGTCACTGCGTGTTTACACCAGGCGGGCTGGAAGAAAGTCTATCTGCTCCAATCTTTCGGTGTGCGATTTATATTAGAACTGCGCCCGACAGCTCTCTCTGTCTGTGATGTCAGTGTAACGTTATCCGCAAACGTCGATAAAGCTTTTTTTTCTACTCGAATGCAAATTGGGACCTCGGCTTTCCCCTTCTAAACACTCTGCAATGTCATTATAAAACAGCTGGAGAGAGTTTCTTTCCAGCAGGGATGATAGTGATGACATTATAGGAGAGATGATTTTTTTTTTTTTTTCAGAAGATCCCACCTTGGAAACTTTTGAAGCCGTTACACAGAATTAAAGCGACCACTTTTGAAGTCTTGCCTATTCCAAAACTGTAAACAGCACACAAACGGTTTTGTTTTTTATGATTTCAACTGAGGGGAAAAAAAAATCAAAAATGCAAATACAAATATTGAAAATTGCATTCTCTATATATAAAATGACATGATTTCTTAGTAACGTATCCTTAGATTTTTATAAATCAACACCAAATTTATTTTAACATTTGTTCATTGACTTTACTGTATATTTGCCATGTTTACCGATCACTGCATAGAAAATCAAAGCACTTTCAAGTCTCCATCATTTAACGAAAATTATATGCACCATGCAGGAAGAGGAAAAAATGTATTTAACATAACAATGATTTTAAGCAACATTTTAACTGTTGCCTTTTCGGACCTCTTGCATTTGAAAGCTCGAGGCTGTTGGTTGGTATTGATCCATGTTACAATACAAAAAACTTAATTGGAAAAGTAAAATAATAATAATAATTAAGAGGCATTTTGTTTACTTTCGTATATAATACTTAAATTATATAATAGTGTCAACATATTTTCCACATTCAATGATCGAAATAAATACATACACACACATATACATATACACTCTCTCGTGTGTGTATATAGGACACACACACACAGAATGCAAAGATCATTACTATGGAAATCTCTAACATAAATTATTTTGGCGAGCTGAATTTAAATATTATTTCCCAATGTTTTGACAGCTTGTGTTCTCTGCTGGGTATTATAATGGAATAAATACCTTAAGGGGTACCTTATGAGTTTAAAAATAGCTGTAAAACTTTGCTAGCCCCGTGAAAACAGAGTATAATTTTCTAAGGGTATGTTAATGTGTCTATATCAGTAGATTATTCCACATATCCAGTAAAGTTCATCTTGACATACTATAGGTTGTCCAAATCTATATATCCACATGAGTAGGAAATACTGCTTTTCTTCCTTTTTCACTTTTCTCAGGGAGAATACTGAGCCAAACTATCAAACAAATTCATTTTTCTTCAGATAAAATGTGCCACAACACACCAAAACAGTATTGCTAATAACAATAATATTGATTTTATTAACACTTCATATGTATACTTTCATGCTAATGGTCACTCTGATTTTGTCATTATAATATCATAAAACTTTAATTTAACAGTTACTGCTTGGAAATTGCAATGCTTTGGAGTTATTGTGTTTAACGCACAAGAATGGCTGTTTAAAACAAAATTGATTCATAAAAAAAGAAAGGAAAGACAGCTTCCTTTTATTCTGGCAACAAGGCAGAACAACTGAAGCTTCACCCTGGAGCTTCGTGACCCAAAGCACACAGAGTATGCCCCGGGCAGGACTGAGAAAACTCCCCTTTCAATCACTCCAGGTCTACAGCCATATCCCTTTAGTCTGATCAAAAGTTCCAGCGTTCCTCCTTAGCGTTCATTAGGACTGCTCTATCAAAGCGTTTGATGCGTTTTTAAGTTTTTTTTTCTCGCTCTCTCATATTCCTCAACTTGACTGACTATGCCCTGTTCCGGGACACTAATTGCTAGCGGAGATTATTTAAAGCTCCTCATTGTAATATTCCTGTATTTTCTTCCTCCGAAAAGAATAATAGTCAAAATAAACACCCTCCTTATAATCGCTGCGTCCATGGTCTGTCGGCTCCAAATAACTCATTTAGCCGCTAAGTGATTTCATCTATTTTGGCTGCTTCATTATTCATCGCTATCATATATCTAAATACAAATCTTCACTTTATAACTGACAGCTTATTATTCCTGAAAACACGCTGATAAATTTAATTCAGACGAGTTAGCTTCAATTTTCGGATTCCATTATCGGCTAATATTGCCCCACGAGGGAGAGGACAGACGAGTCACAGGGAAGTTATACAGAATTTCAACAACAAAAAAGATATTTCTGTTGTACTACCCCATATGAAATAATAATAATAATAATAATAATAATAATAATGTTATCATTAGCTACAGCAGCTGCCAGGGGACTTGCATGGTAATTTTGAAGGCACAGACAGGGCAGATCTCCATTAACCTACATTTAAGTGAAGAAAAAAAAAACGGTTCTGAACCCCCAGCCCGATCTGAAAGGCTTCACATTCTTAAAGCTCATCACATTCTTCCCATATTATAGGCATTAAATCGCATATATATATGTGTGACGTGACGTGTGTGTGTGATCAACCAATCCTCAAGATACTTATAAAGAGATAAATTCTTTATTCAGAAATTCATATTCCAGTTTAACTCAACGCAAACGCATTGCAATCTAACAAACATTACAGCCCATGATCTGAAGTTTTCTTTGTTAAAAATCTTCTGGGAAAAGAGGGAAACAGCTGTGACAAATACCACTAGTGACTAAGCCGAAACTCAAGACTGTAGCGCCTTTCGTGACAGTTATGTAAAAATTATGACAAGACTTCACATGCAGTAGCTCACAAATAATACGCAAAATAAATAAAAAATCAGAATCAGAATCTCCCCACCCCCAATGGCACTGTTAGTATCACTGGGTTTCATTTACAAAAGTAAATAACTAAATACAAGAACTCCATACTCTGTGCTCTCGTGTTTGCTTTGATGTTGCCCCGAATGGCATTCAATTAACAATGTGTCTAATGGGACTTTTAAACATAAAAGGCTTCTCCGCAGGTACGAACGACGCCTGTAGTGTCTGCGTTTGAGTTTCAGAGAAAACGCCACTGTGAACTCCATATAAGCCCCGGTGGTGAAACTCTGCGCTAACATCACGCAGAGGAGGAACGTTTCTTCGTTCGCCGGTCGTTTTAAAAAAAAAAAATCATGGTCTTAAGGACAATTTCACACAAACACAGACGCGGCAATGGCATCAATGGAGGACGGCGCTGCTTTGAAATGTTAGTGGATATGGATAGTGTATTAATGAATAGAATACTTCAACTCAGAAGGTAATATAAAGTTCGAAACGATCGAAACAATATAATAGTGTTTAAATTGCAGCCACATATAGGCCTATTGTGTTTCTTTGCTCTTCTGGTACCGAAGCCCATTCTTCCTCCTCCTCTAGTTCTGCAAAGTGGGAAAGAACTGCTACCCCAGCACTAGCGCTGCGCTGGTCCATAATGTCTCTCATCCACTACTAAATGATACCTCTGTATCGCTCCTGCTCTGAATGATTATACATCTACTTTACTCTGTCCAGTCACACCTGATTTTCGCCCATTTCATAGCCTGTGATTTCCTTTTTTACCAGGACGGATGTTTTCCCCCTCATAGTTACTGCTTTTTGGAGGTTTTGTTTCATTCATGCCTGTATTAAATAGTGTATGTATTAGTTGCATTTTCATTTAAATATGCTGAGTAGGTCATTGGTAATATTAAATATCTCATTAAAATATAATACACATAAATACTGTGTTTAAAACTTTGTCCATCACATACACCTATAAGAAACGTTAACAGTTTCCTCAGAGTATTGACATTGTTTTGGAATAAATGTAATAAGTTAACGAAGGGATTTGTTTAGAAGAAACGCATTGTTTACCATATTGTGTACAAACGGACTCGGAAATCTTAGTGGTGACATCCATCAGCCTTTAGTCTAAACGGTGCGTTTAAATTGCGCTAATTTACATGATTTAAAATCAGCGCTAAAGCCACCTGTATTAAAATAAAATGAATAATAGTATTTAGCAGCCATGAATCATTTTGTAGTGTATCATTCATTTTTGTAGTAAATGGTTGTTATAAATGTATATCTATACGGACACCTTAGTTCATAAATTATGGTAGAATATAACTCCTGGTCTTGATTCCAGACCAGTAAACTCCATAATATTTGAAATGTACGGTTGGCAAACGCACTTTCGATAACGCTTCATAAGATATCGCGAGGTTCTCTACGTTTAGATATCACAGCCTACGTGTGTTCGGGAGATGAGCCGGGTTAAAGTCTCTGTTTAAACGGCTTCAAACTGTGTTACTGACCTGCTTACGGCTGCTCACACACATGCAGTTGACATTTTTGTCAAGCGCCAATTTAGCGACTTCCTTGCATCATTTATAGCAACCCAGACGCATATATTTAAATAAACTGCAGGATATTGTTACATAAGTTGGAATGCACTGGTATATCGTACCAGGGCATTAAATGTTTAACACAAATGGAAATCAAGGTGAACATCCCACATAACAATAACATAACATAACAATAAACTCCCACATAACAATAAACCCCTAGCCTTCCTCAAACCGATTCCATCTGCAAACACCGATTTTCGGAGTCAAACTTGGCAACTTCCTGCTTGGGAGTTGACGATACTATTTTGGATAAAAAAATTTGGTAAATAAAAAATGAAAGAAAACAAAAAATGCATGGCGATGCGTTGCTGCTTGTACCATAAACATTGGCTAGGTTCAGGAAATATGTTTGATGCAACATTATACACAATGGTCTTCAACCAGTGAGGGCTAGCCTTAACGGTTGTCATGTCAATGTGGCGCTAACCTGAACGCCTTCTTTCTTAGCACATTTCCTGCAACCATCTCCGCCTCAGCTTCCCGCTGTTATTTAGCCGGCATATTTGATTATAGATTGAGCAAACTTGCTCGTATATACTCCGTATAGCCCCTGAACTCCAACAGCCTCCATATAATTTCAAACGAGTCTCGCGCATCCCACTTCCTGTAGGTCACTGTCAACGGATAGCGATTCAAATATAACAATAACTTTATTTTCAGTTTGGTAAGTGTCGTTCTGGTGCCTTTCAGCTTAAAATGAAAAAAAAAAAAGTTCTTATATTAAAAATGTTGGTAAAATATTGTCTAAATATTAGCATAATGTAGGTGATATTTGAATGACGAAACTCGATTTTTTTATGCTTCAAACACTTGGTGGGCCTTAAGTGTTAAATGCGCTGTAGTGAAGTGTATTATTCTCTAACGTCATCCATACGCTTGAAGCCAGTCCCGACAGAAAGGTCGAAACTTCCCCTGACTTTAAGATGATAAAAATTGACTGGGCCCAACACAGTAGCCTATTAGCTGTCCTTAGTTTTGAGGTCTATCTCAGATTGTGAAAATGCATGTTTACAGCTGATGTTTTTTTTTTTTTTTTCCAACAGAGCGCATGGGAGATTTATGCCTTCAGCGTAATGGTTCGCCATGGTTTTATTAGCAACGCCCCATTGCTTTGAAACCCGCTGTTGATGTTCTTCAGCTGTGAGCTATTCTGACTTTACGCCTCATTATGCACGATGTTTTTGCAAGATCACAGCTTTGATTATTAATTTGAATACTTCTGTAACTATTCTGTGTGGCAGGCAAAGTTTCAGATATATAACAAAACAAAAAACAATGGCACGGCAGTACACTGGCGGGTAGGTTTGGTCCTATGCGCATTGTGTGTGAACGCTATGAGGTCTGGCTCCAACGGAAACGAGGCGCATAACACAGAATATTACATATTGGTAATGTAAAACGTAACACATTGCTCAAGAACCGTTAAAACGAAAAGTTCCAAAAAGTTTTTGTCTGAGCGTTTATAATTAGCTATTGCTTTCTGTGAAAATATGCATTTCAGACAGAAATTAATTGGCCGTGCTGCGGTCACGTCATTTCTTTTTGAAATAATCATAACATCTCTGACCCGTTTTGTTTCAAAGAACTGACAGCAACTCCGATCAAAACATTTGACAGTGAAAATGCCAACGTTGTAATGGGGCAGAACGAGCGGGAATTGTCACCAGTATTTCTCTAACAATACACAGATATTCACCAGCTTGCGTTCATGTTTTTATTGTGTGTACTGATTATGATAAAATTTTTAGATGAACAGTTTCCGCTTCGTTTGTGACCAAACTATAAACGGACTCATGACAAAAATATAAAATGCAGTGTCGTTTGTAATGCACACTAAACCAACCTGATGGTACCTGGACCTTCATTTCAATGTTTCTGTATAATACGAATCTACAACTGAACAAGCTAAAGGTTAATTATTTAATTTTTTTTATCAAACTTTATTCAAAATATCTTTCTAAGACTATATATTTTCTTGCTACATATTAGTTTGTACACCTACATGAATATACAGGATTGGTTTATAAATATGTCATCATCTTTACACAGTTACTCATTTTGGTTTAAACCCCACAGTCTTCACTTTGTTATGGTTGTTAATTTTTTATTTATTTACTTATTTTTCCGAAATTTTATCATCCATGTAACAGGCCAGATCACTTGTCACTATTGTAAAGGATGGCAGTAAATTCCAGCTGTTCAAATATGACCAGACCTCTCTTTGCGCAGGGAGACTAATCTATAAACTCCTATTCACTGACCGGTAAAGTAGTAGGGGCGAATACAGCATTATAATCTTTCAGACGCGAGCTTGAATATGGAACCTACTGCATGATCCTCTATGGCAGCGCTCCGATAGCAAGTTGGACCTGGTCCAGGGCTTGTAGTAGCAAAACGCAGCCACATTGGGAGGTAGAATTTTACAGACCTTAAAACGACCAGGTCCAGGAATCTGTTTCCTTTAGTGAGTTTTGCCACACCTGGTCAACAGCAGGTGGAGGTCTCGGAGTTGAATCACAATGCTAAGCAGAAGACTCCCCCCCCCCCCCCCCCCCCCCCCCCCCCTCTAACCCAATGCAAAATGACAAACTCAATACAAACACCGTCAATCAAAACACCATGACAGCTCTGCGGGATACGTCACAGGGGAATCAAAAGTTTTGGCTCGGAAATGCCTCCAGCAACCTTTTTTGAAACATAACATTCAATGGCGGTTAAAATTTAATTCAACCGTAAATACATCTTGGACGGGTGCAGTGATAAAATTTGGAAATTCCACCATGTCTGGCACGTCAAGTTTATGTCACACAAAAGACGTATTATGACACGCGGTTTTCCTTAGCTCACGCTCTCCTCGGCAAAGCGACTCAGAGCCGCCCCATTGAGTGAGGCCATTGCAGCATCTGGTTTATAAAATGCATTGAATGTATTAGGATGAGGCCGATAGCGAAATTACGTTTTTTTTTTTTTTTTTAAAAAAGAATCAATCGAGCTTCAGACATCGACAATGTAAAGAATATAGCTCTTGCATTCCTGCGCAAGCCATGGTAGATATGACGTTTACATGAACAAACCAATACGAGGGGAAACAGAATGCAGTGATAGAGAGAGAGAGAAAAAGTTAAACCTGCCTGTCTGCGGTAGTTTCAAAATGTTATCTGTAATGGCAGCACGAGATTGGCTGGAGGTGTTTTGAGTGGGAATCCGTCTAAAGCTGCCAATGCAGACATGCACCGCATATGTTGAATACAGATAAGAGTGTTTTCCTGATAGATCTGCAAAACGGCCGTCCCCGTAGCTTAGCGGATGTGCTTTGAATGCATTTGATAAGTTGGTTTAAGCTAAATGTGGCGCCCCCGTGCAACATTGTGCTGTTTTGTGAGCTCATCACAGCCTAACCGTTCGGTGGTGCTTGCAGGGAAGGGATTACAGCAAAGCCTCAGAGATCAGCCTCGCCGTATACTGAAGTTTTAATCCCGAATCTGCGTGTGCTCCCGAAACTGTAAATAACACTTACGGTAACGACTTACTCCTGATAACGGAAACATGGTGGATTTTTTTAAAGATTAAATCAAGCTTGCTTTGTGCCTGTTCGCGAGGAGCAGGGCACAGTGGTGTGTGTTTTAGCAGTCACCCACCAGAAACCTCGTGCACGCACAGAGCAAGTTTGGACCACACCCTTATTGGTCTGGTTGAAATTCTGTTAAAATGAGAAACAGGACTGTAAATACAGAGCATCTACCTTGGTGCCATTCTGTCTGCCTTCCTTTTAAATTCTTCTTGTGTCTCATGTCCCCCACATAAGGAGAGCTTGTCACCAGATCTTTCCAGTTTGCCTGACTGTCCCCTTAATCTTTTTTTTTTTTTTTTTTATACAAGTGTGACTTTTCCCATTTTTTACAGAACTTACCCCTGGATAAGAACATTTGTTCTTAAATTTCACTAACAAGTATACCAATTGTTACAATGTTATTTTTTAAATTCATTTTGGTGATCACTGAGTCCTTTAAATTGTGATACTGAAGAAAAAAAGTTACCATTGCATTTAATACTCTCAGAATGAAGGACAGTTGTTGATTGAATATAGGGTTTGGTGAGTTTGGTTCATGAAAGGTTTGATAGGAAACATGATGGAATGACACACATGCTTAATGTTGTAACTGGAAGTTCAGGGCAAAGTACATTGATTGAAATAGGTCCTGTGTCTGGTGGCTAGGATGCGGTAGATAACTTTGGGTACGTGTTTTGAAATGACGGCAGTCCATGATTCTAATTTGTTGCCATAAATAATTTCAAAACCTGAAAAAGCCTGCAGCAAGTCACATACAGAACATCTTTCAAACCTTGGTGACAAATCTCTCCAACGCGTATGACAAGATTATAAATGAACCTCATCAATCCGTGTCAAACGGGTCAAAATGAGGCCACACATCTCTATGTGAACTTTTGCTCTCATAATTCGGAGCAAATTTAAAAGACGTGCAAATCGTACCCCCTCCTTACATCCCACCAAAACGTGTGTATATTTTTTGTTGCACTGTGTTGAATTAAACCTTGTGCCTGCGTGAGACTATCTATGCCAACATTATATAATTTTTAAAATTAAATCTCGTTTTGATCAAGGATTGAAAAGCAAGCATCGCTGGAGCCTTCCAAGCAAGTGAGCAAGAATTGTCTCTGTCTTGTGTCTGTTCCCCTGTTTGTCTGTCCACCGTCCCATCTGTCTATCTCCCTGTCTGCCAGTCTTCATTTCTTTCTCAGTTTCTCAGTAGCCTCAGATGCACTGGTAAGGGTAGAGATGTCAGCTTAGACTCTGGTAAGTTTCCCAGCCTTATAGATCTGAAGCTCTGCCTTGTGTTGCTTTGCGCGGAGGGTGTAGACAAGCCATGGCTGAACTGCAGTATGGTCTCTGTGGCCGGGGGGGTTGTCCGTGTGCGGCCTCTCTGAGCTGTCCCGCATGCTCAGCCGTCTGCTGCAGGTCGCAGATAAATAACTAACGCAGTTTGTGTCAGAGTCGGAGATGCCCGGAGGATGCTAGGACAGGACGCAGGTGGCCGCCCGTTCAAAGCCAGGTGCAGATTTGAACAGATACCGTCTGGCATGGGCAATTTGTCTTAATGACAGTTTGCATCTATTCCTCCACTGCCCGAAAGCAATAAAGCCACTGTCTTGCTACCTGAGGGCCGTTGCAATATCACGCGGTCTCTCCCGACCCACTCAGAATTCCAGCAAAAACCAGACATCCCTTCTTACTGTGAGAAGTATTTGGAGGGGTTTTTCAGATATTTCAGAGGTGCCCCCCCAAAAGAGATGTCCCGCTTAGTGCAGTTCTTCTCTCTCAGTCAGGGTCCACTCCAGCTCCACAGTATCCCAACTCCCCTACTGAGCCCTAACTGCCACTCTTTTCATGTCCTAAATCTCCTGGATTACACCCAGCCATGATCTCAAGTAGATCAATCTGTAGTATTTCTCCACGAGCCAGGCAATCTGTTTAAAGATGGAGGTTTGTTTGTTTTTTTTTTGGGATGGGGGGGGGGGGGGGGGGGGGGGGGGGGGGGGGGGGGTAAGGGTGTCCATCATTTTTTTCTTCCAGTAGATTTCTAGACAATGAAATGCACTGTGGATTTCTTCACCTCAGCTGAGGGTCTTTAAATTCCCCGTGTTTCAGTTTGAATAAGGAAGATATGGAAGCTGGGAAACGCCATGCTGCACAGTGATTTTGGGGAACGTGCCCCACAGTTCAGGCCCTCGTTGATAGCATCAGTCTGCAGCGGGATGAGAGGGCTATGCTGGGTGAAGAGAAGCAAGCTGTCAGAAAGAGATGGGGCTCTGTTGCTTCATGTTTCTAGACAGCAACACACTGTTTCCTTAAAGGCTTGTCACTCCTGCGAGTCACTGGTAGGTGACACGTTGGGTGGCTTGTCGTCTTGTATTACCCGCCAGATTATCAGGTGGGTGGTGGGACTGTTGCATGTGGCAGGCCAGCTAGGATTTGGCATGCACAGTGAGCTATCTGAGCTATGAGCTGGATAAAGTGCATATTCAGCCTCAAATGCCACTATTCTTGTAGTCCAGCCAGTAACTTACATAAGCAAAATAGTTAGACTATGTCTACCTGCATGTTCATGTGTGTGTGTGTGTGTGAAAATGTATTATATTGCATTAAAAACCCTACTTTAGGATCTTTAATTTCTCATTCCCATGTTTTTTTTTCTTGTCACGGTTGAGTTGTTTGTGGTTTTTATCTGTGTGGTTTTACATGTAGAGTGACATTAGGCACTGGGATCACCTCCCAGTGTCTGTGAAACTCATAATTAAGTTCACATTATTTTGCTATGATCCCTGGTCAGGGTGGTACCTCCAGGAAAGGTTTTGTCCTGGTGCTTTGCAAAGGAACTCAGCCTTCTGGTAATGTGGTCATAAGAGGCCAGTGTTTGATTCCCATTCTAACAAGTAAACTCCTCACCCTCTCAAAATACTTGTGTAGAGTATAGTGTGATGTAGTGGTAAGGAGCAGGGCCCTTAAATGAAAGGTGGCTGGTTTGATCCCTTGGTGGGGCACTGCTGTTGTACTCTTGGGCAAAGTGCTTGAAGCTGCAAGCTGTATAAATGGGTAAAATTGTAACATACAGTGTCTTGCATACGACTGTCAAGATAAGGCCCTAAGGTAATATGATCTAATACTGCTACATAAACACCTGGGCAAAATGACGGTAATAGACGTATGAAGGAACTCTGCACATGCACTTCTCACACCAAAGTTCATCACAAACAGTTAATTTACATTATTTGTGACGACAGCATTGTGTGCGTCTCTCGTAAAAATGCATCTTTGAAGTGCCTTTAGGGTGTTGTCTGTGAGCTTGTGAGTGTATTTTTGACCTAATGGGGTAGAAACAGCCTGACAGACAGAATTCACCTTTGCATGGGATGCTGCATGATGACGGCGTTGGGGTGGTGAAGGGGACTATACTGGCTTTCCTGAACGGCCCACGTGGTGTTTGGTGTTTCACTTTAAACCCAGCAGAACTCAGCCCTCTGTGGGGAAGGAGTACCAGGCTGCTCTGTGAACGAGGCTCATGGCAAAACATCCCGTTTATCCCTGTCTCACTCCTGCTCTTTTTATCGCGTGACCGTCACACCGCCTCACTGTCGCAATGTGCTTAACGTGACGTGCCGTCAGGTGATGCCCGGAGCCTGCATATTTCCTGTCTGGAACAGATGTTACGGTAAACGCGCTCGCCAGCTCTCGGAGCCGAAAGCTGGACTGTCTTTATAAAGGGGGTGGTTCGGTGTTTCAGTTACAGTCATTGTGGCCCTAAAACGCTAAGAAAACACAGGCCAAGCATAATACAACGCTAACGCATGGCTTTTTCTAAAGGTCCATTAAAACATAATCAAGATGTTTGTGTTATTTCAGTCTCACTGTGTAATCATTAGCCGGAAGAATAATTTAGGTAAATTGAAAGCCTGAACTTGAGCATGTACTTTGTTCCTGTGTGAGATATCTGGGTTTCATTTGGTGAAATGTAGACTCTTGAACGTATTGCAGATGGTGTGTTTGTATTATATTCATTTAATTATATTGATACGGTTATTAAAAGGGAGTACCAAGAATAAACCATTGGAGTAATTACATATTTTATAAATGTACAAGATAATAGTCATAATTTAATGCAACGATTATTTGAAATTCTTTTGGTGTTTTTCATCATTCATGTGGTCAACAGAGCGTTCGCTGTTGTTAGTACAGGACTTTTAATTACGTGGCAGGATACGTTTTCAAATCATAATCAGAACCAGAGGTTGTACAATTGCGAAAATACGCAAAAATACTTTGCGTAACATAATCATTTTCCCATCGACACTGGTTGTGCGCGCTTTAGCCATTAGTCATTTCTCAGGTAATGAAACGTGAAATGCCTGTGTCCGCATTAACCTGGACGGCGGGATTCACTCTACGCCTGATCTGTGTTATTAATGAGCTGCAGCTACACTCGCGTGCAGCCGCCCTCAGTCTGCCCAATCAGCGCACCGCGCGGCGGCCGCGAGGACGGTCGCTCGCGGATATCCGCGCAGCATCTGTTCATCGTATGATGATAAAGAAACCGGTTGCAGCGATCAGAGCTAAGATATTAGGCAGAATAACGATAAGGAGCACGGGTTGCTCAGGGTGAACATTAACATGTCACAACCGGTGAATGCTTTTAAGCCCCCTCGCTGGCTTTATATAAGATAAATCCACCACCCACGCATTTATATGTTGTTATGTGATAACATGTTTTGATAACTCTAATAAAAGTTGTGTACCATGCAACTACATACTATACAATTTCATCTATAGTATTTTAGGCTACTTTGTGACAGTATTTAACGTGTAAGTTTGTAATTGCACACTATGTACTGTGCAAGCGCTGCTGACAGTTATAAAAAGCTCTACTGGCATTTGTCAGAAGTCCTTAACCCATTGTTTCTCCCTTTATGGGAGATTCCATGAATTTGGTGCATTAGACTCTCTTGCCCTGCATTCCTCCAGAAATGTGGAGACATCTTCATTTCCAAGGAGGCATGTTGGATGGGCTCCTTTTAATAAAGTACAGGACAGGAGTCCTTTTTTAAACCAATGACACAATGTCAGTGATAGTGCATCTTGACTGTTGCCAAGTAGTCTTTATAAAGCAGCTGTCTCTGCTAAATGGCCGAATCGCTGCCTGATACTGGATACCTGCTCCTCACTCAGCAGGTCGAGCCTAATGGCTGATATGTTTATCCAGGCTTTGAGATCCCCCCCCCCGTTTTCATCTCATGTGATGTTCGGCACTCCTTTGCTCTGAGAGATCCTGGTCGGGCTTCAGATGAGGAGTGTTAGAATCAGTTGTGGGTTGGGGGGGGGGGGGGGGGTGACCCGTCCTTGACCTCTTCCTTTGACCACTCACAGACTTTCCCCCGCCCCCTTTCCCAAGTGTCACAGTGTCAGCCAGGAACCCAAGGAATCTCCAAGCCTGAATGAGCCGTCTTTTCTCACCCTGCAAGGAGAGGAGTAGGTTTTTGTGTGGCTTCAAAGGGGGGAGGCTTAGAATGGGTAGGGATATTACGCGCACAGATAAAGCAAACGAAGGCAAACGTGACCCCAAACCTTGACCACCAACGACCCATAAGACCTGGGCCACAGTCAGGTCAGCTCATACTTACCCTGTGGTTCCTCACGACACAATGTCACCACAACACACCACAAAAATGTGGGGGTTTTTTTTGGTGGTATTTTATTTTAAACCCCCTAATTATAGTCTTTTTAAACAGTTGATAAACACATCACTACACTCTAATCATGACTTATTTTTGCAAAGCACCAAGCAAACAGCTAGCTGATGGATAATTAAGTTCCTTCAAGTGTGAAATTATTTAGAAATTGTATTTTTAAAGATGTACTTCTTGTACGCAGGCATTTGCTTTGGATGAATCTTGTGTTCAAATATTGGTATTTATAGATAAATACAATTAAATCACTCACAAAAGTGACATCCCAACAATTTAAATGCAATTATAAATGTTAAAAAGTCTTACTTATTAGACAAGTGGTAACATTCTTATGCATTGTTTTCCACAAATGTATTAAAGAACAATGGCCCTTAAAATTATATCTAATTCTTATGGCTATGCTGTCCTAAGGACTAACCACAGATATGGCCAGATGTTCTCTGAACTTTGCCTAGCTGTAATTGGTGCATTTGCTCAAAATGACTTCATTCAAAACTGGTCAAGGCTGGTTCCAATGCTGTTGGAAGTTCTAATGAAGTATTCATTCATTTTAGTTTTAAATAGGGAGTTGAGCCAGTGAAAAAAAAGGCCTGTTCTATTCTGTTCTTCTCTGATGGGCCACAGGGAGCCCATGCATGGTGAAGCTCTCCATGTGGGGAGTATCCAAGCGCATTGCAGAAAATTTCACAGTTTTGCAACTGAGCAAGGTAAACACATAACTCAGCAGGGGCCCTCCAGGTACTGACACCAATCCGATGGGTTTCAGAATGGGGGGGGGGCAGATACCTCCTTCCAAAAAATACATAAACAAGCAAGAAACAGCATGGTGCCGCATTATTACATAACTCTGACATAAGTGTCAGAGAAGGGGAGTGAATTACACAGGGAATTAGGAACGCAAGGGATCGTCCACAAAGTTCTCTCCTCTGCGAGGGACTTCGCCGAAGAGGGACAAGGGCGGTTCCTTTGTGGCGGTGACCCCGCCCCCCTCAGATGGGTCCAGTCAGAGGTGGGAAGGACGCAAGCCGATACAGCGGTGCCTTAATGCCGTCAATCACAGCGACGCCGCCAAGCCTGAAATCAGGCCACTTTTTGCTAATTATGAAACACGGCCCCTTCCCGGGTGATTGGCAGAGCCAAGGCGATCACTCACCATAGCATCCATGTCAGTCTATTACTGTGTTCTCAGTTAATGATAGGCTGTCTGTTCTAGGCGGTAGATTATAGTGCTCTGTCTTTTCGCAACTCGGGGTAAATTCTTCCCGACCCGGTCTGCAATCAGTGGAAATAGCCCCATTACAGTGTGGAAACATCAGCTAACTCCACTCACTTGGGCTCGGGGGTCAATTCAATCAAAGTGAGCAAAGGGTGCTGTATTACCAGGCTGTTAATTTGTATCCCACAGAAAACATCAAAGGCATGATTCTGATCTCCTTCCATTGATTTAAGATGAAAGAAAGGTTGGGAAAATTCAAACAAAAACAGTAATGGGTTCTTAACAAGTTCAGTCGAAACAAGCCCTTGCCTTTGGTGGAAAAGACCATACCTGTTTTCAGTAACACAACAGATTTGTGTAAATATGTGTATGTATATAATGGCTGCTAAATTAATATTTTGTGTTTTCAATGATTCACAATGTGGTATTTTAAACAGCACCCCCGACCCGTCTCAGTCTCCGAGTGCCCAGGCAGGGTAGATGGCTGGCACAAATTGCATTGGAGTCAAGCCTAGAGCTTTCACATCGTTATCAGGGTGGCAGGTCTTTTACAGCAAGAAAGTGCTGCCATTTGTGTGTCTCCTTTTATTCTGATAGCAGAGTTATTGACTGCAGTAGGAACACATTTTGCAGTATTTTTATTGCTGTGCTGACCAGAGTCAAAAGAACAAACCTGGCAAGTCCATTAAAGGGTCTACTGCTTAGAGGCCAGGGAGAAACTCGCTAGCTCGACCCTTGTTACCGACAGAAAATGAGGACTGCTCCTATCTCTTTGATCTTCCCTTTGTGTCTGAAACCAAATTCTCAGTGTGGCAAAGTGTTTCTCTGAACCAACTAATTAAATACAGTTTGTAATTTATTATACTATGATAAAGCAGTGTGTCTATTCCCACTTTAAAACAGAGATTGACCCTAATTATTGGAATGTGCGGCATATTTAATTACATGCAGTGAAATTTGATTACCACAAAATATGGAGGATATGAAGAGATTCTGTTCCATCTCTTCTCATGTTCTCGCTACATGGAACTCGGAAAAAAAACAGAGATGACATGAGACTTTAGTCAAAACAAAAGCCACCGGCTCCTAATGAGTCTCGTTAGTAATGCTAATTTATGGAAATTTTATTAATTACAGACACCTATCTTTTATCTGTGCCATTTGGCGGTGAGGCAATTAAAAAACAACAATGACAATCCCTGGGTGGATAGGCAAACGCGATCAAAGGAGCTGGAGAAAGGCAAGAGGAAGTCCCTTATCCTGAAGTCGGGTCTGGCTGTGGGCGACTCAGGCCTCATTAAAGCCAGAGACTCTCTGTTGATCACCAATTAACCTGATTTGTCCTGACTGTGATAAAGTCCTGTCTGTGACAGACGTTTTCCTTTGCTCTTGAGCGACAAGGTTTGGTGACAAAGAGTGGCTCTCCAATTGAAAAAGAGCATAAAGGTAGGGGGGAGCTTATATGATCCGGCACTTACAGCACCAGCCACCTCTAACCAGGCTGAAAACGAATCCCACTGTTTGGCATTTTATTTGTTTTTTTTTTTTTTTGGTGACCTCCCAACTCCTCAGCCCTTTCGGAGATCAGGAGGCCGGAGACCACAGTGTTGGTCATGAGTCCTGAAATGAGGAGCTGAGGAATAGATAGGGAAGGATCAATTGACCCCCCCATGGTGTTGACACCCCCCTCCCCACCACAGAGAGCACTTAATTTAAAAAGCCTCGGCACTGAGGAGAGGATGGTTAAGGATCTGTACTTCTGCAGTGAAATTCTGTGAACACGACTCCGATGCCTTCCCCTCTACAGTAACGGCTGGGGTTGTATGATCCAAATTGACCGAGATTAAGGTGAAAACACGCAACACCTTGTGAACTCACCATTCACTTTATGGTGTCTTTGGTTCACTCTGAAATGCAAACCTTGATTTATCTCTGCTTATCCTGCCAGACTTTATCTGAGACTGAAGAAACAATCACCAAAATTAATGAAAAAGTGATGTTTGAAAAAAGTAACAGTTTTATCTGAAGTAAAGCATTTAGCATTCATTTTTATTGAATTCTGGGGTTATAATATTTTTTTTCTGTACTTGTACCTTCATGTTCACTAAACATACTTGATTAAAAGAGATGCACTTTTAATGAGTTAATGAAGTGACTGAACCAGTGTTCTCAGAACTGTGATCTTGAACTCCAATCCGTGTTCTCCAGCATAGTTTTTGATATAATAAACTTTTGAGGTTAGATGTTTCCTATTTCTTTTTTTCTTTCATTCTAATCACCACCTTCTCTTTTCTTAATTTTTTCTAACAAAATTAAGCAACCATTTCAATTCACACATAATTATGAGTTGTGGTCACTGAAATTAAGTGAAAGTATCGTCAATGTAACAGAAACCCAGGATGACAGTAAGTTCAGAGATTCTGCCTTTAAAAACTGTCTTACCTCCCCTTAAATTTACCATCATTCTGTGTGCAATTTTCTACCTTTGTTTTATGTAATTATACTTTTAATTGGTTTTTAATCACTGTTCCTCACCATAGAGATATGGTGGCCCTTAGCTAGTAGCTTCAGGAACACAATACCATAAATTAAGCATTAAGGGAATGTGAAACCCATCCGCTGTCTCTAAGCCTGTAATTTTAGCCTGCAATGAGAGGGATCCAGATGATTTCAAAGTAAGTTGAATGGACATAAATGTATGAAAAGAATGTAATCATTTTAATAGTATAATACAAATATTGGTCATTTGAACATGAACTGACTGCGAGCAAGAATTTCTTCATTAACAAGTATCTGAATGGAGCCATTCAAAATTACAATGTCCTATTTTAAGATTTCCCCAACGCAAAGACATTATGTGTCTCTCTCCCTCTCTCTCTCTCGCTCTCTCTCTCTCTCTTTCTCTCTCCCTCTCTCTTTCTCTCCCTCTCTCTCTCCCTCTCTCTCTCTCTCTCTCGCTCTCTCTCTCTCTCTCTCTCTCTCTCTCTCTCTCTCTCTCTCTCTCTCTCTCTCTCTCTCTCTCTCGCTCTCTCCCTCTCTCTCTCTCTCTCTCTCTCTCTCTCTCTTTCTCTCTCCCTCTCTCTCTCTTTCTCTCTCCCTCTCTCCCCCCCCTCTCTCTCTCTCTCTCAATCTGACATACACAATCTGCAATAGCATGATTCACAAAGATGAAATAAACACACTAATATCTACAACAACAACACATCCAGCATTAGTCTGAAGCTTGACAGCTGTGTTTGAAAAGAGATTAGACTCACTGTACCAGCAAGGTACCCGCTGCCTGAAACTGAAGGTGTGTCCTGTGCCTGGACCGATGGAGGGTCTGACTGCATAAGGAACTCATTTCCCTCAGTTTGGGGAACAGAGCTGTGGTCCCACCATTGATCCCACTGTTTAAGCATAACCTGGGTCTGTTTACTCCACTCAGAACCAGGGCTGAGGAGAAGGTAACAGTGAAAGAACTCCTGACTTTCTCATTAAAGGGGAGAATATTCCAACCAGTGATCTCACATCATTCACCTAAAATCCACTCCCAAACCCTGCCTGGCTCTTTTAGTACATCAGGAAGCATTGCATCCTGGGATGTCAAAGCACCATTGAGATGTGCAGTTTGAAGGAAGCACCCGCTCCCCACCTTGGATTGACTGTAATGCTCACTGCAAATTATGCTGGCAACTCAACATTTAAATTGCATGTGAACTTGTTCCTTTGTCTGTAACCCAATATTTATTTATTTATAAAATGGTTTTTTTGATATTGCATTTAGCTATATTCATTTGTTCTGATGTACAGTATTTTTGCATAATACTTACAGATAGAATAAAGATATGACTCATTTTAACTGTTTTGGAATGCCACTGTGCCAGTTGCTGGTGCTGTGTGTCCCACCATGCCATAGCATAGTCAATGTCTTCAGCAAGTTAACTAAATGCTTTTCAAATACAATAAAGACCTGCCTCGCATGAGCTACATCTGAGTATTTCCATGGTAGCTGCCGCTGTATCTGTTATGATGCAGAAGCACAAACTGAGGATTTAAATAGGGTTGGTATACGCAGGGTCATCTCCTTGTGTTCATCAGTATATATGTGATTCTTATGTCATTGCTGCTTATGAACAGATTGCACTGTATTTGGATTTGATGAGGAACAGTAGCAATCAACAATGATCTTTTCAGTCTGTGTCATGTTTCTAACAGCATCATTATAGTGGGATGGAAAAAAGTAAAAACTTTTAGCTGGGTGTTTTGCCTCGAACAAGGTTCTGTGACATTTGAATTCTTGTAAGGGAGAGAGAGATAGAGGGAGAGGGAGAGCGACTTGACGTTCAGGTTTCCTTTATTTAACATCGAAAAGGATCCCCATAAGCATATGGATTTTCATTATTGAAACCAAATTTAATACATGAAGAGAGATAAAAAAAAAAAAACACACACACAACAACCAAGACATGATAACAAGAAACAACCAAAAATTACACAGGTCTTCCTTCTCATGATACTGTATTTTTTTTTCTTTGTTTGGGTTGTAATGACAATAATTTCCTTAGAAGAAAAACTGCAACTTTCCTTCCGCATGAACAACACAGATGCAGTCATCCATCCCTGATTTACCCGTGAAAAAAAAAACAAGTTGTTAGTCATTTTGTTGTGAGCAAATTCAATATTTAACCGTGTTGAAAGCAGACATTTTAAAACCATTAGTGCATCTGTTGAGTCCTTGTTGGTCTGTGAAAAAGCCTGAGAGAGGGAGGGAGAGAGAGAGGGGGAGAGGAGGAGAAAGAGAGAAAGACTGATAAGACAATACCACATTGCAGTGAGCTAATGCTTGAATGTGTAGATATGACAGTTATACAAGATGTAGCTTTGAGTGGTACCACTCAGAAACCATGAAGTGACACCACATTACCTCCTGATTGATGAAAGCATAGTATGGTTCATGCTGTAGTCTGATTTATTAAAACCATGGCCAGTGTGATTAGAAGCTAACTCATTAGATTGCACTGAGTCAGTGAGTATTCACAATGAATGACCTCATTTCTCTGCCTCTACATAGGTCAGCCATCTTCATGTAACTTCTTGTCTTTGTCAGCAAAGTTTTTTGATTGGTGAGGTTTTAAATCACATCCCAAACATTCCCAAACAATATAAATTTCCTTCTGAATTCTTCTTTTCTTTTCCAACTGGTGACCTCCTCTGAAGGTGAAGTGTAGCTCTGACCTCTGACCCCAAGCAGATCAAGGTTCATCTCCAGGTCAGCGAACACCAACAACTTCCTGATGACTGTAAATGTCACTGCATTTGTGTCACAGTTCAGAGGGTTCAGTCAGCTGGCACAGATGCAACTCTTTCATGAGAACACAGTTAGCAAACCTGTTCGACTCCGTTCTCTCTCTCATACAACTTTCAGACTCCAGGCTTTAACGCTTAATTCCAAATTGCCGCTCAGATCTGATGTTTTGTCTGACTGTTCGTATTCATTTTTGAAAGCAGCCCTATCCAATATCAGAGTGAATTGATCACTGTCCTGAAGTGCCCTGCATGCACATATAAACAACAGCAAGAGCCAATTGTAAATTGTTTGTCTAGTCATGCAGAATTATAACAATGAGAATAACCTGTGAGGTGCACATTTTTAACATGATGTAAAAATCACTCGGGCCATGTTAAACACACTCAATTCTGATTGAGCATCCACACACAGGTCACATGCAGGTCGCATGGCTAGACATCCAGTTTAATTCTACATATTCATGTTCCCCAAATTAGAACTGAAAAGACTTTCCATGTGCTTTCTTCACTGTTCGAAAAACATTCAAACTGAATAACATATGAGGGGAAAAATCCGAACTGGGCCACCTTTAGCTGCAGTATGAACACAGCCTTAGAGTCTTCTACTGTTTTCTATTGTAAAGATGCAATAGATGCAAAAATCAAGCTCTAATGTAGGTCAAGAAAGGTTACTGTAGCTAACTCACCATTATCCACCACCCTTGCTGGTTGTTGGTTGCTGGTTGTTACTTGTTGTTGCTAGTTGGTGGTTGTTGTTGGATGTTGGCTGTTGTTGTTGTTGGTTGTTGGTGTTGTTGATGGTGATGATAATGGTAGTAATAACAATAATAATGCTATTACCCATATTTTACCCATATATTACATCACCATTCTGGTTGAATATTCATTTACCCATTTCATAGGCATGCTCTTGGCCTAATTCAGCACTTCTACAATGTTTTAGGTATTCCCATACAACCGAATGTGCTTTGCTGGGAGATTGATGCTTGCTTGGTCATCATAATGACAAATTAAATCAGAAGTTTGCTTTATGTGTGTATACACGTCTTAGCTCATGTGATTTCCAATGACAGGAGTTGTCTCCAGGATAATGGTACGTAAAATCTTACAGCCTTATAGTCCGTCCAAGCACCTTGTGAGCGGACAATGAATTCCAAAGCGAAGGTTGTCAAATAGAGATTTTTCACATAGACCATTCATCATTGTTTTATGCAATTATTTATTTGAGTAAATTGTTATTTTGAAATAGCCAAGATATGTATTTTTCTTCAGGTGAACTGCTGGTGCAGACAAACTATCTGTATAGAAGCTTCTAGCCAGAGAAGTTTGTTGACAAAGAGTTTCTTTGGTCGAAAATGGGGAGGCAGTCTCAACTGTCTGAAAGACTGCCACATAGGTGAGAAAAACACTCCATGGATTATCACCAGAGTGTTTTTTTAGCAACTTGTAAATGACTTTAATTACTTTCGCATTCAGATCCCTGAAGTCAGTTCCTTTTTGCCTGCAGGGTGTGATGTACCCTTGTTTTTCATATTCCAGGTGGGCTAATTAGTGTGACAAATTTACCAAACGACCTACTTTAACAAGTCAACGTTCACTTTTTTCCCCACAATGCATAGCCTGTGAATTCACCATATGCAAAGCAGTGGATGAGGCTCAGATTAATTAGGATGTGCACGCTCACACACACACACGTATGCACACACACAGGATGGACACTTACTGTTATTTTCAAGTGAGCTATTGACAGCATTCTATCTCACACCAGAATGGATTGCTGTTCTCTCTGGATCCAGTGGATTCCTCTCTCTATCACAAGTGCCTTCCTGGGTTTGATTGCTATTCCCTACATCAGTTTCAGTCCGCAGGTTTGTCAGACATGTGTACATGTAGCGTTGTGGGGCTAAAGTGACTGTTCAGTCCGCCTACTGCAGTGTTTCTCAGTCCTACTCCTGGAGGCCCACTGTCCTGCATATCTTCTATCTATCCTCGCTCCAAACACACCTGATTGAAATTAGTGTGCATGCTCTTGATTAAATCAGGTGTATTCAGCTAATCAAAAGTGCCACTGATGAGTTCAGGCAGGTAAGTAGAGCAGGGAAAGATGGAAAACGTGTAGAGCAGGGGGGGGCCAGGATCAGGATTGAGAATCAGTGCCCTGCTGCTATTTGTCTGCGTTAATGAGTTTAGGCAGGTGTTATTGCTCTCCTAATTTACCCAGTAAACACAGTTGTATTTACTGACATCCCTGTGTAACAATCTGAATAGGTCATTTATGTAACAACAGAAGCAACACTTACCTCAGTCTGTTTGTTGAAGTTACACCACATTGCATTACAGTCATTTAGCAGATGCTCTTATGCAGAACGTCTTGTAGGTTAAAGTTTATAAATGTTTGTTTATACAGCTGGATAATTACTGAGACAACAATGAGTTAAGTAACTTACCTAGGGGTACAGCAGCAGCGCCCCAGTGGGAGTTGAACCAGTAACCAGAGCAGCATGATGGCATCTTTTTGTGTATTCCTTAATATTTCAGATTTATCTTTTTTCTGTCATTCCCGCTTTGAGTGAATGTGACTCTCTGAACTGGACGTCCTTGTAATTGTAGCCATTGAACACGGGCCCGTCTTTGTATTGAAAAGCACGAGAACGTAGCCAAGCGAGGGAAGGTGGCTGGGATGGCCATTGTCTAATTTAATTAAGATGTCATTTTGTTTGAGAACGAATCGGAAAGGACAGATGGGGAAGAATATCCCAATCATTTCCAGACAAATGTGAAATTGGTCCCTGAAAACGACCCAATCTAAACAGAGCGCCTGATAATGGCTCTAAAAGATCGCTCTATTAAGGGAGGCTATTTCATTTCCAGGAGAAATTGGTCGTAACGAGGCCTACTTGTACTGTCGTCTCCCCCCCCCCAACCCCTTTCCGCTCTCCCTCTCCCCTTCTCCCTCCCTCTCAGGGACTCCTCCGTACCGTCAGAGTGCTTTTGTCGTCCGTGGGGATAACGTCGCTGTTAATTGTCCGTCTTTGTCAGCTGGCGGCTGCTGCCACAGATTGAGACGGATGGGCTTTGCTGTTTCTCTGTCACTGGTCTCCCTCCGCCCTGTCCCTGTCCTGGGTGGTGGTGGTGGTGGGGGTTGGGGTGGGGGGCAGTCCAACATCTCACCGGAGCTCACCATGAAATAAGGGGGGGGTAAAAATTCACCAGATGACAAGGGCTGACACACAGGAAGGAAGTGGTGGTGTTTTGTGGCGTCTCTCAGTTATTACCGTGATATGTTTGTCTTGTCGAGGTACTTGACGTCACCTTCGCGGCACGGGTACCAGCATGGACGGTGGCTGTGGTGCTCCTCTGGAGATGTTGGTTATTTGTTTTTTTTTGTTTTTTTTACTGAAATCTGAAAGAAGCAGAACAAGATTACCTACTTTGTCCTCCTCAAAAGTCTGTAATTCAGTAATGAATAGAGACACAGAGAACCACAAAATATAGCATGTGTGCAGGTGTGGCTTCTCAATGCTGCAGGTAATTACAGCCAATAGGAACTGGCCACTGCTGCTGATGGCCCCACCCCCTTTAAGAGTAGCAGTCATGTACTCCGGAGTTGTCGCTCACAAAGCTGCTGTTATTTAAAATAATAAAAGCAAGGAGTAACGGCAATGGCAGTATTTGAATGCCAGGTATTGATGACTTATCACCAGAAGGCAATCAGAAGATTATACGATCAGAAGATAGTCTTAATTGCTACATTTGTAGAAAATATGAACAGTGAGATGCTGTCTGACTTAAGGGCCAATGAAAATGTGGTTCTTGTGGTGTGTGCATCAGATCTGCCTATGGGGGTTGCCATAACTAATGCATTTGGCCGTTATGGTTTTTGCCATGATAATTGGCTATGGGCCTGTATTCCCTGCCACAATTAGTCCATGATTATAGCCATGCATTACATTCAAAGTCGAGAGGGCTTTGATGTGCCGCAACAATTTGAGAGCTACAGGAACTAACAGTGGTGAACAGTGGGTTTCCAGAAATGTGCTTATTTATACAGCTTTGTGTCTGCCCCCTTCTGGGGACAAAAAGGTCAAAAATGCACTGCAAGAGACAGTTCTGTCAAAGGCACTATCAAAAGACATCGGGGCTCAACCAGTTAAGTCGTTTTCCTTTAATTACCCGGCTGCTCTTTTAAAAACATATTATTTTAATTACTAGTGGCTCTCAGGCTTGTAGCAATAACCTGCAGTAATGAAATATATTTTTTTCATTGATTATTTGAGTTAGTTGAGAAAACTCAGTTAATTAAGTGGATTGGGGCCTTCGTAAGATCACCAGCATTAACATCAAATCCTTTTCACCTCATTAAAGGAAACTGAGTCAATTTAACTAATACATACTAATCCGCACTGACAATCATTTTATCTTAAAAAAAAGACAGAGGGGCTCGTCAAACATTAAAAGAGTTTTATTTCATTTTGAACAAGTTGCAAGTTTGATGGCTGCCAGAGTTTCTGAACAATACTGCATTACTTTTTATGTATCTATCTGACTTGGCTAATTAGCAAAAAAGAAAGGATTAGCCATGGTTTCACCCTCTCAGACATCATAATCCAAAAAACTCAGCCAGCTCTGGGACTGGAGTTCTGAAAGGAGATGCAAGGTAAAAGCAGCTGTATTGTACTTATGGAGTTACTTACTGCTGACAACACCCTGGCCCAATACAATTATGGTAATTGGTATGGTATGGTAAATGGTAAAAATTATTGTAATAAAAATAGAATAAAACAAGTAAAACAAATAAATAAAAAGTCAATTATAATAAAATGATAGAATAAAATAAATAAAAAAATTCAATTTCAAAAACAAAATGACCTGATATGCGGTCAGCATGGTTGAAATATTTGTATCTGTGATCCTCTTAACTGCTGACTGCTGTTCAAAAATCGTTCATAGGTGAATACCTATGGATGAGCTTGCTAATGTTGCGTGTAATGCCTCTAGATGACATATGTTTGTCTCAAGCTGTAATTGCCTTGTCCGTGAGTATATCATAAATGCTTACTTTCCTTTTGGAAATTTTTCTAACAGTCTGTATGTCTTTTGACAAAGACATAAATGAACTCTGCTCATTCGGCTAGCTAACTAGCAATAGTGCGTTGGGGGGAGGGGGGTCATAAAATGTGGAATAATATACTTTGTTGCTTGATCCATTATCCTACTTATCACACCATCTTGTCTAGATCTTATAAAGCAGAGATCAAAATGACTCAGTCACCCTGTATACTAGATGGGAAATCAGTTAGCCTGTGTTTTTGGTATGTGGCCTCTACAGGGAATGGTAAAAAGTGGCAAACATATTCTTCTTCAAAGTTCAGGATGAACCATTTGTTTCAGGGTTATACAGAATGGAGCCTTGACTGACGCCTTATTGGACAAAGACATTTACAGCAGTATTTTTGGATGTGACATATTGCCTGTGCACAAATCCAAACTTGCTGAATTTGTGAAATGGTTTGTAGATGCTTACTAAAATGTCATTTTTAATCACAGAGACCCAGGCTTTCTATAAAAGAAACCACCTGCAAAGAAAGGGGCAAAATTAATGTTATACTCCTTCCTATATTCACACTGAATCAAACTCTAATGGTGTCAATTAATGATGCTTCTTGCCTTGGTTCTGCCTACAAAGACATTTACCTATGTGTGCATTCACACATGCTACAGGTGGAAGAGATTTATGTCATGTCAAAAGGGTTTTTGTGACCTCTTGACCTTGAATGAGGTGCTGGGCAATATCAAGGTGTTTTTCACATGCCTTCAGCTGTTTTTTTTTTTTTTGACTGTCACGTTACTCACATTAAAAATTGCCAAATGTAAACAGTGGTCTCAGAAAGCAAATGATTTCCCTTTAAAAATCATTTGTTCTCCTTTCCTTAACTGTACTAAAGTGCAGACTGTGAGGCCTATCTCTGCCTGGTTATCCAGCTACCGATAGGATGGGCTTGAAAAGTTTGGGCAACACTGGCGTCCTTGTAGGTGTCGTATAAGGGCCAGCTTACCCAAGAGCACCTTTATGTAGTCCCTGAGGTTGTGCCCTTCCAGGTCTGCTAGTTCATCCACAGACACACATAACTCTGGGGTTGGGGTTATTTGGAAGGCTGTAAAAGGGTTAGGGTTACAGTTAGGCTAGCTGAGCCTGACTGTGTGCTATGTGAACTGTACAGCAAGACCCAAATCAACAAACACCCCCCCCCCCCCCCCCCCAAACAAAAAAGGTAGTAAAAGGTTAAATCATTCCGTTAAATCATTCGATTCGACACCAGGGATCTCATCGGCTAGCTCTGTCCTCTGCCCCCCACAGCCACCGGAGCCACAGCGACAGTTTGTTCAGTTTAGTGTATTTTTATTTAAAAACAATGATACAGTGGTGATAGCCCAAACCCCAGCTTCACAGAACCGTTGGTGAACAGGTGTCTCCCACAATGTCTTGCGAATCCCACTGACACAGACAGCGCATAGAAAGGACCTGTGGTTGTGGTGGGCCTGAAAGCAAAACACTATACTGCTGCTGTGGATAAAACAGTATTAAACAAATGACCTAAATTGTTCCCAACAAATGCTGTGCTGGTCTCCCCACCCAGACTGCATTAAAAGAAAGCACCATCTCTGGCATATTCAAAATCATCTTTATATGTTCATGGTCAGACCCCCAGCAATGGTCCTGATGGGCAGTAGCTTTCCTTTTATATGTTGTGGTCTTGTGGAGACATGATCTAATGATAGGAGTGTATAATGATGGTGTTTTAATGACAGCCCATAGGATTAATGATGGATCATCCAGACCTAAGATCAATTTGAGAAGAAGTGATCACCATGTAGACAGCTTATGATGCCTGAGCTTTGCTCCAGCTGAAGTCTTTGGGACATGAACAAAGATCTCAGGCCTACCAAAGAAGGGACTTTCTTACTTACCATAGAAAGCCATCACACTCTCACTCTCAGTGCAAGGCAGACAGCTCTCAACAGTATCAGTAACATGAAATATCATTCAAAATAAAAGAGGGATTTTTTCATGTGATTGCTAATCTCTTTGACAAAATCAGTTTTTGTCATTTTTGTTGAAGTCACAACATTTTCTATTAAACTTTCTTGACCAGAGGTAGGTACTCAGGCTGCAGGCTCTTGTTTCTGTGGTTATTGGGAACTTCATTTCTCTCTTGTATTTGTGATTACAGGAAACGTGCTGAGAACCCCTTCAGTCTTCAAGAAATCAAGGCTCCTTTGCTGGAAAAAGAGGTCGTCTTCACTTTGTATGCCTGGCATTTCTCACAGTGTGAGATTCTTGCAATGACAGATAGTAGACAAATCCTTGAAAACACTGGAGTCCACTAGAGTTGTGAAACTGGAAAATTCAAAAGTTCCAGCTCCATGAAGCAACTTCTACACAAAAGCAGCCCAGTGTGAGGCTCCAGGGACTCTTATCTTTAGGCTCTGTGTGCTTAGCGTTGCTGCAATACGTCTATACTTACTCTTGAACAGGCTTTAGATAAGCAGAGCAGCGCAATAGTTTGATTGTGAGCAAGGGAACTGTTTAATTTCCCTGAGCAGGGTAATATTTTCTCAGAAATGATTGGCCCAGGCCTAGAATATACATCACCCTCATATCCTTCTTTTCCTATGTGCTGATGTTAAACAGCATGGCATTTTTACTCACACAGACAGGAACTCACTGTGCCACCTCAGGTAAGTGTGCTCCCACTCCCTCTCTCTCTCTCTCTCTCTCTCTCTCTCTCTCTCTCCCCCCCCTCCCTCTCTCGCTCCCTCCCTCTCTCTCTCTCTCCCCCCTCCCTCTCTCGCTCCCTCCCTCTCTCTCTCTCTCCCCTCTCTCTCTCTCTCTCTCTCTCTTTCTCCCTCCCCCCCTCTCTCTCTCTCACTCTCTCTCTCTCTCTCTCCCTCCCTCTCTCTATCCCCCCTCCCTCTCCCTCCCTCTCTCTCTCTCTTGCTCCCTCCCTCTCTCTCTCTCTCTCTCTCCCTCCCCCTCTCTCTCCCTCCCTCTCCCTCCCTCTCTCTCTCCCTCTCTCTCTCTCACTCTCTCTCTCTCTCTCTCTCCCTCCCTCTCTCTCTCTCTCCTCTCTCTCTCCCTCCCTCTCTCTCTCTCTTGCTCCCTCACTCTCTCTCTCTCTCTCTCTCTCTCTCCCTCTCTCTCTCCCTCCCTCTCCCTCCCTCTCTCTCCCCCCCCCCCCTCTCTCTCTCTCTCTCTCTCTCTCTCCCTCTCTCTCTCTCTCTTAATTTAGTCCAATCCAATTTCATTCAAACAAGCTTTATTGGTGTGACCACACAAATATACAGTATCACCAAAGAAATGTTCACATACATAATCAAACAAAACAATTACATTACATTACATGCATTTAGCAGATGCTCTTATACAGAGCAACTTCCAGCATAATAGAACAGAAGTGTATCCATCCAATTTAAATGAGCAACAGTGTCAGACCAGGCTAACAAGACTCCCAGACCAGTAAGTGTGAGCATAACACTATTTGAGCCCTACCACAAGTTAACTTGTGCACGTAAAATAAATATCAAATACAATAGTCAGTTGCCCTGTAGATGCAGAGCATAGCAGTTTTGATGCAACATACAGACTGAAGACCAATTATAGGTATGACGGGGATGTCCCATTCACTGTCCTGTATGCCAACAAAAAGGTTTTGAACTTGATGCGAGCAATAACAGGAAGCCAATGAAGTGAGGTTAGGAGGCGAGCAAGGATTACATTTAGGGAGACTGTAGACAAATATTAACCTTTTAAAAATATATATACATAAAATACACAAATATATATATATATATATATATACATACACACACATATAAAATTTACATTTTTAAAGTTACTGAGCAGATGCTTCCTGTCTCTCTGAGACTGTGGCACTCAGACACATACCATGCTGCCAAAGGTACAGTGTTTCCCTCTTCCAGAAGAATGTGTAATTTCTCTTCATCTTCTGATTTCTTTAATGTTGGGAGATATATTTTAGAATATTTAAAGTACATTTCTACAATTATTTGAAATTTATTACAGTGTTGGAAAAAGACTCTGTCTCTCTCTCTCCCTCTCCCTCTCCCTCCCTCTTTCTCTTTCTCTCCCTCCCCCCCCTCTCTCTCTCTCTCCCTCTGCCTCTCTTTCCCCCTCTCTCTCTCCCCCCCTCTCTCCCCCCCCCCCCCCTCTCTCTCTCTCTCTCTCCCCCCCCCCTCCCTCTCTCTCTCCCCTCTCCCTCTCTTACCTTGGTATCACTTTGTACCAATTCTCCACTTGCAGTCATGTGTACATATTGGTTGAGTCTGACCCTGGTATTTGCCTTGTGCACATATCCTGATATCCTCCTTTACCCTAGGTCAGAATAATAGAGTCACTAAGAGGAAATTTCAAATGCAAAGAAAATAAATGGTGTGTGTGTGTGTGTGTGTGTGTGTGTGGGTGTGTGTGTGAGAGTGTATGTGTGCGTGCGCATATATGAGCGAGTGTGTATCAGTGTGCTTATATACATTATTCAAACACATAAAAATAGCACATTTAAGTGTTAAGTCACCGCATGCCCATCATGCAGATATGTAGTCACCTGTGTCTGTTCATTTTAATCGTTTTATCATCCATGCCCTCACTGTTACACAGTAGCAGCACAGGGTCCCCACTGTAACACAGTAGCAGAACAGGCTCCCCACTGTAACACAGTAGCAGCACAGGGTCCCCACTGTAACACAGTAGCAGAACAGGGTCCCCACTGTAACACAGTAGCAGCACAAGGTCCCCACTGTAACACAGTAGCAGCACAGGGTCCCCACTGTAACACAGTAGCAGCACAAGGTCCCCACTGTAACACATTAGCAGCACAAGGTCCCCACTGTAACACAGTAGCAGCACAAGGTCCCCACTGTAACACAGTAGCAACACAGGGTCCCCACTGTAACACAGTAGCAGCACAAGGTCCCCACTGTAACACAGTAGCAGCACAAGGTCCCCACTGTAACACAGTAGCAGCACAGGGTCCCCACTGTAACACAGTAGCAGCACAAGGTCCCCACTGTAACACAGTAGCAGCACAGGGTCCCCACTGTAACACAGTAGCAGCACAAGGTCCCCACTGTAACACAGTAGCAGCACAGGGTCCCCACTGTAGCACAGGGTCCCCCTGTCCATGCACTGTGCTATGATTTCCCCCAGCTGCCTGCCCATGCTGCGGAGATGAAAACCCTCCCCTCTGCCTTCGGTCACAGACGGGCTCTGCGCTCGTCTTTTTCTCTGTTTATTACTCCGAGTTATTTATTTCTTTTAAGTGTTGATTGTTTTTCAGCCTCTTGAAGTGCGGATGGGATGTCTGAGCTCCGGAGCTGGCCGTGGAGCCCGCTGTGTTAAATTAGGGCGTGTGGTCGGCGGAGTGGGAGTAATCAATAAGGATACCAGGGGTGGCTTGTAATGTGCCTGCCCTGAGCAGCAGGGACCCCGCTCCCCGAGCCTGCCCCCACAGCAGGTTAAATAAATATGGTACTGGAACCCAGCCCACTGATGCTACGATAGGATCAGGGAAAGGCCGATTGCATTGTGCTGCCTACTGTGAGACCTATTGACAAGGCTGACTTTGAACGTGATGGTGGCAGTGCAGCACTCCCTCTCTCTGGCTCTGTGGCTCTCTCACTCTCTCTGTGTGTCTATCTCTCTCTGTGTATTTGTGTGTATGTGTGTGTGTCTGTCTCTCTCTGTGTATTTGTGTGTATGTGTGTGTGTCTATCTCTCTCTGTGTATTTGTGTGTATGTGTGTGTGTCTATCTCTCTGTGTATTTGTATATATAAATGTGTGTGTGTGTATATGTAGCTGTGTTTATGTGCCTCTCCTTCTCTTTCCATGTGTTTCTCTATACGTATGTATGTGTGTGTATCTCGGTGTATGTGTGTGTATCTCGATGTGTATGTGTGTGTGTGTATGTGTGACTTCCTCTGCCTATTGTCATTCCTTTTATTTCTCTCATTCCTTGTCTTTCTTTTTTCTCTTTCTCTATCATTCCATCTCTTTCATCTTCTTTCTCTGTCTTGCACACTCATTCTCTCCTTCTATTTGTTTCTCTGTCTGTCTTAGGAAAATGTATTAATTATGTCGCCTGGAAACAACTGTCTCTTGGAGCAGCAGTGTGATGCAGTGGTAAAGAGAAGGACTTATAGCCAGAAGGTTACTGGTTCAGTTCCATGCTGGGTCACTGCAGTTGCACTCTTGGGCAAGGTACCTTACCCATATTGCCTAAGCAAGCCTGTATAAATGGGTAAAATTGTAAGCTATGAAAATTGTACTAAGAGCATCTGCTAAGAAAATGCCATCACTTGGTAACTGACAAATCAGCAACAATCTCCAAGACATGGCAATAAAAGGATGATGAGTGACTCTGCTCGTGCAACAGTTCTTTTCTGGCGTATTCCTGACGTGTTTTATGAACGGACTTCAAATAAATATTATGATTTTGAAAATAATAATCTGAATTTAAAATTCTCGCAGTTGAAAGGAAGTATTTCACAGACACATTTTATCCATATGTGCATAAGGTTAAGTACATTCTTTGAGCTGCATGGAATCAGAGGAATGTTGTTCATATGTTTCCAACTTCTGGTCTTTGTAATGGTTGTGGAAACAATGCTTTTAACATCTGATGGGGGACCAGATGTGGCCATATCTATATAAACCCATCAATAGTTTAATATTTTAGGATAACCTCATACATGTGCAGAGGTGGACATACTTGGTCCCCTTAAATATATGTATACATATATATTGAGAATATGTTTTAGAAAAATGTATCTTAGCTGAATAAATATATTTAAAATATTTAAATTGTTACTGTTTCAGTATATTGCAATACATTCCTGTTTTGCATGAATGTATTTTAAATGTATTTGCAATGCATTTTTGGCTGAACCATGTATTTCTTGGTAGGTTAGAATATATTTCACTTCTGTATGGGAAGGGGAAGTGAGATCTTCCCTGTGTCACAGAGTCAAACCAAATATGGACATATTTATATAAATACATCAATACATATTTCAATGTAACTTTATACATATGCAGACACTTGCATGCTTTGAGCTATTGAAATGGAAGGGAAACTGAATTCTTGGAGCCTTCCTTGTGTCACAGAGCCAAACTTGTGATGGAGACACAAGGGATATACTGACGTGGATGTAGCATATCAGTTAGGGCTGTTAACCGAAAGGTTGCTGGTTCGATGCACTGCTAGGGTACTGCTGTTGTACTCTTGGGGAAAGGTGCTTAACCCAAAATTGCCTCAGTAACATATCAGTCTGTATAAATGGATAACATTTAAAAACTATAAACTACATAAATCCCTCTGGATAAGAGCTTCTGCTAAATAATGTAATGCAACAATGTAACATAATGTAATGGGTGTGGCCTTGCACAAACAGTGGCATGGTCATGTGCAGATATGGGTGTGACCATCAAAAACATGGGCATGGCCAATGCACAGACATGGGCGTGGCAGTTTGCAGAAAGCTCCCGGACTCAGGCTGAGAGATGGGCTGTCGGCTTTCAGGCTGGCCCCTTGGCTAAATGAGCCGGCTCAGGCTGGTAGCACGGTGACCGCAGAGCACTGATCCACTCACCTTATTGATCGGCTCACTTTCTCAGCCAGCCAAAGGGGATCGAGCTCGACATGCACAAGGGGCCATTAGCAGTCTCCACCTCAGAGAGCCCCACACAACCCAATACAGCCTTTTCCACAGGTTATAATCCCTTAGCCCCCCTGGCCTTTATCATTTAGCATGATCTTTCACTTGCCGTCTCCCTCTCCCTCTGTCCTGCCCCCTCTCTCAAATTTCATTTTATTCGAATGACAAAACTGGTCTCATGAATCAAACAGGGCTCACAGAGATGAACACAGGGTTAGTGATACTGCATTAATCCTGAGAACAATTATGGAGTCCAGGCTGAAAGAGAGGCATCATTTTCATTAATGAAACAACAGCTTAGAAGAATTTAAATGCAAATTCAGTAGGTATGAATTTTAATACAATGACAGCCAATGAGGGTATAGCGGTACAGTTCATTACTGTGGGGTGTGAGGAAGAGGTCGCACCTTGCTGTGGGCCGAGGTTGTTGACCTCCCCATTGGACATTGCACTTAGGAGGGATGCCATGAACAGCTGACCTGAAAGGGGAAAGAAGAGGGAAGTGGTGAGTGGGGTTTTTGTACTTGAGGATGAGGCAGGTTAGTTGAAAGCATAGGGACCGTCTAAAAATTTTACTCTTGGATCTTCATTTGGAACATCAATTGTGAGTTTGAGATGTTGATGAGAAAAGGAAATCTGAATTCTTCAAGAAATAGAGTGTGTACAGCATCTGTGATGCCATCTTTTGAAAATAAGGTTTTATTCTTTTGAGATTTTCTTTCATTTTGTACAATATATCTTTTTAAGAATGATAGAGATCTTAATGTAAATCTCTTTCTGTCTCTCTCACTTTTTTTCTGCCAACTCAGTTCAACACACTTTACTGATTTGAAACACGACAGCAATAGAACATTCTCTTTAGACTAACACGTGGACCAATTAAAAACAGATCTCCAGGTGTATTGTATGACATGCTTATCACGCTTTTCTTGATCCTTTTCATGATCAACTGATCCATGCTGCCATGGAGGGTAACTGATATGAAATACAAAACAGAGTGATATAAACACACTTTGCACAGGTGGTAAGGTTTTAAGTCTTTTTTTCTTTCAATCTGTCCTTCATGTTGCCTCAATATCTGTCCAAATTACAGCTGAGTCAAAGTCTGAATTTCCCCTTATCTCTCTGTCTTCTCCCTCTGTGTCTAAAATTCCAAATAAATACTTATAAATGTTTATTATAAATGCCTAATAAATGCTTATTTGCATGTTAAGTTGGCTTAGGTTGCAAAGCAATTGCGACACATTAAAACCCTCTCTCTCATATGACAGGGATGAACAGATCAGTGGTGTCTACCCTCTCCATGTTGGGCAGATGTAATAACAAGTCAAAGAATTTGGGAATGTTGGATGAAATGATGTTCCTATTTGGGAGGTGTTTAAGGCAAGAAGGAAGGAAATGTTGACCACTTCCAGGTTACCTTGGTTCTGGAACTTTTATGGCAACAATGTTCTGCGCTACAGAACAACCATTCTGTTTTTCTGTCTCTCTCTGTCTCTCAAATTCAAATTCAAAAAGCTTTAATGGCAAGATAATTACATATTTTGCCTAATGCAATTTCTTCTTCTTATTATTATTATTATTCTAATAATAATAATAATAATAATAATAATAATACTCTCTCCTATGCCACTTTTGAAATCCTCTGCTGGAGTTCCTTATGCCCTCACCTGTAGTGGAGTTCCTGTTACTTCCTTACTTCCTCTGGGGTGTAGCCATTTGTCAGGAATGACCTGTGAACTCAAGTTGTGTGCCGTTGGCTCTGTCCAGAGTGTGACAGACCTGTGGAGCCAGGGGCGAGCCCGGGCTCTCACATGGTCAGCACCACCTGCTGCCAGTCCCAAACACCAGGGCCTACCTGTATGAACAGTCATACAAACTTTCATCACCAGGGCCTACCTGTATGAACAGTCATACAAACTTTCATCACCAGGGCCTACCTGTATGAACAATCATACAAACTTTCATGTTCCACTTTCACAAAGTTCAGTCTGTCTGTATGTGACTGCGTGCATGCATGCAGACGTGAAATAACAAAGAGAAATGGAATATTAGTCTTCCAAATGTTACTCACTAAAACTGCTACTAAGAATCCTCCTTCCCTTCCAGTACTGGGATTTACTGTGTGGCACACCTTGCGACATTACTTTGGCAATCAGCAGAAACTGTCATTTCATATTATCTCAACAGGTCTGCATTTTAGGCACTCACAATGGCAAATAGCCAGAAATTAGCATCATAAAATACAATAAAAGTAGAAAAAGTATTAAAGAGAATACAATTCATATCACTATGATAATACTGTACCCATTCCATTATACTTACACCTGGCTTCAAAACATGGGTTCAAATACAAGCATGGAAGTTATATTTTTTTACGCATAATAATAATATCAATAATCAATCAATTGCATATCAATGACACTTTCTTCAACTCGTGTGTCGTGTCAGTAATTAGCTGTATGATCACTGGACAATATGAGTGCCTTTCCCGCTCGTGCGCTTCTGCTTTTAATGCCTCTTGCAAAGGGATGAGCTTTGGTCTTTGATCGCGAGGTGGAGGTCAGGCCATGGTAACTGTGATCAGAAGAGGCGTGAAAAACCCGCTGAATTAATTCTTTAATGCGCGCTCGTTTATTCACGAGCCGTTTTGTAGCGCTACCGTGAGGATAACGGATCCCCGCTTCCTTTAAGGTAGACTCTCATATACAAAGTTGTTAAACGTTCAAAGACACCTGAAAATTAAATAACAGTATTCGTCTGCCACACAGTTCATGACACGAGCTGCTCAGCTCAGCTGTCCGTTTACTGTTTACAACGTTTCATGTCTCTTAACGTGGATGGGAACTAATTTGATGTGCGAGGTTAACTGCGTTAAATTAACAGAACGTACTTGTAATTATAATTTCTCGGAGATCATTATTTTTACTATCAAATGGCTAACATGGTACACGTTACACGAGAAAAGTAACAAGTTACGGACTAATTACCAGTCTTTTTTTCCACTCCAGCGATTTACCGAGATCACACATCGAGCTACTGCTTTGTATCCGGAGCCAAACATAACGAAGCAGAGCCAAAATATGATAAAGGAGCTGTATGAATGTTGCGTTTTCGGTCTTATGATGCGTATATTTTTGAAAACATGTCACAGATTTTCCATTAATAACACACAAAAAGAATGCCTGGTCTCACTAACAAGCGTATTAGCTGTAGCTATGCTATAATGAATTCCTATGATGTGTCCTTGTCGGAAAACGTTCAGAGGTATTTGGTTAACGCTCAGCCCGAGTTTATGTATGCGGGTAATTAACGGAGTAAATTGTTGGAATATTCTCCTTCTCTGCCTTGACATAATCTAAAAAGATGCCTCAAATTATTGCATGCCTGCCTTAGCCAGGCGCAGACGTTATTGGCTGGTTACATTAATGTGTCTTAATAGAGCTTTTAAAGCCGCTGAAGAGAGGCAATTTAGGAATGTAATGTGGAGGGATTGGGGGGGGGGGGGGGGGGGGGGGGCGTCTCTCAGCAGAGGTATTGGATGGTGGAGGTTGACATTTGGGAGTGTGGATGGAACACTCTCTTTCCACCTCGCGTTTTTGGTCCTTTTTTTACGCACGCGCGCACACAAACATGACAGAAAAACGCTCATGCCGCATCATACAGACCGTGGCCTCTTCCCTTTTAATCGTCTTCTCCCCCTGTTTTTATCTATTCGTTTTCTTTCTTTCAAGGGAGGGTTGAAACGGCCCGAGTAAAAAAGGCCGTATGCCAGGTATTGGTAACAGTGTGAAGAGAATTTGCTGCTCTCCACAAAAGAATTGGGAGAGACCATTTGCATAAGGTCAGCGCCGAGCTCGCGATGGAAGTTCTGCAGCATCCCTGTCTCTTAGCAACAGCCCTGCACTCTTGGTGCCTGCATTAAATTGACTGGTCCTATCCTTTCTTCCTTTTCAACAGGAAGCTCACAATAAAATGTCACCCTCCAACCTGCGCCTGTCACCCAGAAGGTCAACGTTCCCCTTTTTCTCCTCTTTCCTCGTCGCTTTCAACTCCAATTAAAAGACAAGTCTATTATTTATTTATTTATTGGCCGGCTCTGAAAAACCAACCTATTTTGTTTAGTTTCGTTTTAACTTTGATTAATATTAATAACTTTTTAGACCCGCGATATTAATAAGGGGAGGACGGTGAGACGTGCACAAACATTGGAGCGGTAAGAAGCAAATTGGGTGCACCTGTGAAACAATGAGGCTGTTACAAAGCTAATAACGCGGACTGAGAGAGAAAGAGCGACGCTCGGGTCGCTTACCCCGCCCGTTTAGCGGCTAAGAAAAAGGGGCCTTCCTGTGTTCAGAAAGCGCAAGGCGCCCGGCCTGCCTCGGGAAGAGAACCGGTGACAGGATCCAGATGCTGAAAAACAGTGTTAATGGGGGGTCAGATTTGGACAATAGTATCCCTCATCACCTCCATGGCTCCCCTGTCATCCAAACCATTTCTGACTTCTCTATCAAGAGGAATTAGGAAAGGTGATTCAGTAACTACCGCTGGCAGAGCAGCAATACGTGGCTTTGGGCCTTGAAACTCCCAACTCTCACGTCGCTGATCCACGGCTTGATAGTGAGAAAAAATAGCCATGATGCAATGATATGTAGCAGCTGTGTATAATTTATAATTACATAATTACATTCAATAGGGTGTTTTAGGGAACAAACGCAAACGTGTGAGACTCAGTGGATTAAACAAAATAGACAGATACTAAACGCTGACAAAATTAAAAGTTAACCCTTATGATGTTGATGATGATGATGATGATGACGATGATGATGGTATTTATATCACTATCAGTCTTGTATAGCGGAAACGTATTCCTAATATCATTACAATGACGTGAGTAGATCGCGTTCAACAACGGGAAAGTAATTTACGAAAATTCATAATCTAGATGTTATGGATCAGTTTCATGGTGCTCGACTCCTAGCCTTTGTGTTGTATTGATTATCTGCGACGTGACAAATTACGCTCTCTGCAATGGTTGGGTTTCAGTCACATTTCCTATTTAGTCAAAACGTATTGTCTCCTTTCCGAACGCGCTCTCAATTATCGATGTGCTGTAAACCGGAAAGAATGCTGGAGGCTGTCACGTGACTTCATACAACGTTTCATCGTTCCTCCTCATTGACAAGTTTAGCTATAATGAAGACAGAAGCGACTGACTGAATCTTTTTACAGGCAGATATTCTCTGAGTCTGGGTGATGACTTAGTTAACTTTTGTCATTCACCTGACAGGCGGATACAGTGTAAAAATGTATAACAACTACTTTCAACCGTCCATGTTCTGATATGAAATGTGAATTTCTGTTCGACTTAGAATTAAGTGGGGATAGGAAAAGTTGTAATTCATGTATTAAATGAATTAACAAACATACCAATTTAACATGACTTAATATTATTATTTCGTTTTAAAACACCTGCATTCATAGGCGTGCTTTCTAAAAATACGTTTAAACCGGTACAGTGATTTTATTGTATCTTAATCTCTAAAAAGATAAATGTAGAAATCCTGTTGCGATAGATATGATATTGATGTTTTTCAATGTTTATAATGTCTTTTTTTCTTCTCCATGTGTCTGTATAATGCCCAGTTCACGTGGAATACATGTCATTTACATGGACAAAGGCGAGCGAATCTAGTTTAGATTTTATTTAATTTGCACAGAGATGATAAGTCGTATTACGGGTACTGTTATTCATATCCATAACTGTAGCATTCTTCTTCGTAATACAAAAAAGGCATTAAAACAGACATCTAATTACATTTTTCACGTTATTTTTTTCCCTATCACATAACAAAATGTCCTTATAATTTAAAATAGTTAATTTTAGTATGTACAAATTTACACCTGGAATTTATTTTCCAGCTTGTACCCCTTCGTTATTACAAAATAATGATGCATTGTTTATAATGGACAAATTGAAAGAGGTAAGTTAGACGAAAAACTAATTTGCTATTAGGTTTATTGTTCATAATCATGGTTAGAAGAAATAGAAAACAGGGTTATATTCTATGGTATGGTGTAATTGGTATTTGATGTATGGTGTATCGTAATAGAGCAGATAACAGTAATATTTTAGGTATTAATAGTATACTGTATAATAAATATTTTATATTTGCAATTTATTCATTTAAACAGTATTGCCACTGTTTCTACCACAAAAAAATATTACGTTAAAATCGTCCCCTAGGTTTTATTAGCTATAATTCTAATTTTATTTGATTCAGTCGTTCATCTTTATTCGATGCGCTATGTAAGTAATAACGTCTGCTAATTGATAAAATGTACATGTGAGTGCTTCTCCATGTTAGTGTTGTTTTAACTAATACTCCAGTCTGAACACAAAGTGTTTGCTTTAACAACTGTATATAGCGTTAATAAGGACCTTACACACACACACACCCCCACACACACACACACACACCCACACACACATTCCTCTACACGTGTCTTTGTTATCAAGAATTATCGTTACTCTGTAAAGTCACAACAGCAATTAAACCGTTGAGGATTCACGCGCTGCATAGTCGTTCCGGTTTCCGGTGTCAGGGACTGAAGTGAAACCTCACTTCCAGTGTGGAAGGAAGAATGGAAGCTCTTGTCTTGTTCTGTCAGATGGCAGAAGTGTCCCCGAACAGCTGTTAAGATCGCTGTTACACCTGCGAAGTTTGCTAATGTGGAAACTGCTGGAGAGAAAATACCTCTCCCAGTGGCAGGCCGCCTGAAGTCGGCACTACGACCCCTTCAAATTTTAATTAACTGGGAGCAGATGCGCGGAAGACAAAGGTTCAATAAAGGACAAATTGGGAAGGATGAAAGAACCGAAAGAGGGAGGTAAAGAGGTGGAAAACATCTCCACTGCAGTGACTCTGCTCTTTTCTCCCTAATGCGAAGACTGATTCCTTCGAGAACCCAGAGGATAAACTGGGTTAATGTATTTTGTGTCGTTTGTGCCTGTCCTAAAATTGTCGTAGAAACTGTGCACTGCCTAATTCTGTGCACACTTCATATTCCGGACACTGCTGACTTAACCATTTATACTGACGGCATGAAACACGTACCCTTTTGAAAAGTACTGTTCTATATTTGTAAATATGCGCAGGCGTGTACGCAACGTTTGGAGGCCGGGCTTTGGGAACTTATCCAAACTAATATTTTTCCGAGTGCTAATTGCTGTGAAACATATTTAAATTAGCTATCGGTAAGTCCAATCATTTATTGGTCGTTAGAGATACGCTTGAACATGCTTAATGAAACGAGGGACACGCTGTCAGTCTTTAGCAATCCCACGCGGGCTACCAGTTTGTCGAGCGAGTGCTGTACAGCCCCATTGATACGAGACGTTTGGAGTGTTTGCCACTGCCAGGTGAGAGTCACCTGTCTCGCGAGCCTGACAGCTGGTGACCTGCCTAATTGGCCGTTATACTGAAACTGACAAGTGAACCTCTATTCCTTGCCAACTTTAAACCCACGTAGCGGTAGAATTGGTTCAGTAATGGGAGGGAGTCATCCATTGGACATTGAGTCAGTTAGAATTTATTAAAATAAATGAATGGATGAATGCATGAATGAATGAAGGGATAAACAGATAAATAGCCGTTATTATCAACCGTCATTCTAATGCCATGTTACCATGTTTACTTTCACAATTGCTACTGTACCGACGATATTAGTATTAAAATGACCTCGACTTCTCATAAAAAGCAATAGACTACTTACTTATGTTTCTGTGTGTGTGTGTGTGTGTGTGTGTGTGTGTAAGGAATATAAAGAATAAAATAACATAATTCATGCTTTTTATTGCGTTGGTTTTCAAAATCGGATCAAAATGTCAAATCAAAATGAAGTAGCTAAAATACTATAATATTATACTACCTTCGGAGCAGGGATCTAAAAGGCTAAATTAATCTGCGAATTTGTACACCTTAATGAATTCCCTGTAACTGGGTTTCGACCCCCTTTTAAAAAAAATTGGTCAAAAAGATGCAGCAATTAATTTATGCACAGTGAAGGCGTGTGCTGTGCGTCAGGTTCTCCAGGCCGGCCGACCTGAGACACCGCAGGTCACTGAGGCAGCGCCGTATAACTACAGTCTATCGGAACATCTCAATTCCGATCGATACGCGGAGAATCGCGTCGGAGCGCGTGGAACCAGATTGAGTTTCTCGATTACTACACAGTCAATGTTTTTTCTCCCCAGACCGCTGCCAGATGCCATCTCTGTCTGAGAGCGCAGATTACATCAAAGAATCCCTGCTTCTCCTTGTCATTTCAAGCTCCGGCCTCCATGGCCCGTCCTCTAAACATCTAGAGCATGTCCATTCCACTTGTCATTTTCTTCCCGGTGTACCCCGTGTCTCTCGGCAGTCTGTCATAACCTGTAATAAAATGGCCTTTTTTGTCAGGAGGTGAAGTCCAGGGGGCATCAGATCTATTTCCAACTGACAGCAGACGACGGCGCAGGACAACCTTTGGGGTCGGTCTGTTTTCTCTTGACAGGACTTAACTGTTTCAGCGCGCGGACTAGGGTGGGGATGGGGGAGGGGCGGGGGACGACCAACAAGGCGATATGTGACAAACTTTAGCGCCGTAAAGGGCACCACCTGCTCAAATGTCCTTCACGTGTCTTTGCATTGTTATCTTGCCTTAAAAATCGCTGTGTAAAGCTGAGGCTGGCGGTGACTGCCGCGCGTGATTGTATCTGCATGTTTCTGTTTTCGCAGTTATTCCCGCCTCTTCCCGAGCTGCCCCGGCCCTGCTGTATCCTGCAGAGATCTGGAGAGCTTTAAACTGCTCCTCGCAAATCCGCTGAAGATGCTGTCACTGGGCGGTGCTGATTCTCCGCGAGACGCGCTGTACCCTTTACACTTCAAGAAGAAACGATCTCATCATTACTCTTCCCTCCCGCTGGTATTTAACGCCCACCAATTTTAGCCTGAATATATCATTTAATTTTTTCTACCTTCTGTCATTTCTTTCTTTCTTCCGCTCTTTCATTGTAATATTATGGAAATACGCCTTAAAATAAGTCGTTTCAAACATAAGCCTATATTTTCAACCTTGTGAACAGTGATGACTACATTGGCAATTCAGAGACAGAGTTAATTGTATGGGCAATTTAATGTCGCATGATTATTACTATTAGTTTTAGCATTAGGAGTTTCCGTATTCGAACTAGCAGTTATTCCCGATTTTTTTTTTCAGCAGAATTTATTTTTTGTCCTCCTATGAAGTCTGCTAATAAATGCTATATTTATATCCCACGGCCGTTTCAAGTCTTCTTTCATTTTATCCTGCTGTGTTTGTCTTCATGGAGATGGAGGGAAACGATTTGGGCCTTTCTTATTCTTTCATCTTTTTTATTATCTTTGATTATGCACGGCTGTGTGAAATATCATTATTAGGAACCATGAAATGTAGCTACAGCATTGAGTTGTGGAATGGCTTAAAGATTTGCTATGTTTGCTGTTTTGTTCTGCTGCTGTCAAAAAGAAAACAGGTGTCGAAATAACGGACAATGACTGTTGAGGGATCAGAGAAGCCTGAGAATTTCCTCAAACTCACGTGCTCTTGGTCACGTCTTGCGCGAGCGTTGTTCTCAGGTGTCTCGTGGGACCGGGATAGAAAAAGTGGACCGTCATGTGACCCACTGAGGCAAAGAACTGGATGTCCCCTCGATTCCGGCACCAGATACATTCCCAGAGAGAGGGCGCGTGACCTGCCGCCGTGTTGTCTTTTATACGCTGTCATATTAAATCTCCACTTTAAACCAGGGCCTTTGTGTCTTGGCTCAGCCACGCCTGGTCCCTCCTTTCTTATCCAGAAGAGATACCATCGCTCCACAGCCCAGGACTGTCTCAGTTCCGCAGTTCCCAAACCGCCCTTCCCAATGACACGTTAATGCTTCACAATGTAACATTTCTTCAAATTCTGCCCGAAACGTGACACCAAAACATGGTCCGCTGTTGCTAAACAGGGTCAAGAATCCCTTGCGCACGATAGTTCAACTTGTTCCTCTTCAATTAAGTATTTATATGGCAGCGAAGGGAGCGAGTTATACGTTTACGTAATATTACCGGGTGGCGGTGAGTCCCCAGTGTAAAGCTTCCCCCTACCCCCGCCGGCTGCCAAGCCGTCCCTGTGGTGCTTACTTCCAGCAATGATATCAAAAAGGTTTCTTGGTCAAGCCAAAGGGGGGTCATTCTAATAATACACAGGGTCAGCGGCGGGAGCCGGCGAGTCTCCCAGTCATTTTTCATTTGCTCGCGGAGTTAATGACAGGGGGAACGGGAACTTGGAGCCGGCAGCCATGTGATGTCACCAACACATGCCAGAGGATTATGAGGGCAAGCAAGGGACAAGGGCTGGGATTAAAACAGACGGAGGGGAAAACAGAGAGAGGGAAAGGGAACGAGGGAGAGAGAATAAGAGCGACATTTACAATGCGGGACATTTATAAACTAAGTTGTTAGTTTTTTCCCCTTCCTACTTACATTTTTCATCGTACCTCTATTTATTCTGAAATAATGTTAGGCAGGCCTAATATGAGCATTTTGGACGTCCTTACTATACTGATAAATTCACTTGCAAATGTACAACCTTTCAGTCATTTTGCCAAAAACAGTAGGCTCTACTACGTAATACTAGAAGGTGATTGTAGAACTATTAGAAAGAAAGTATTGCGTGAACATTAAAGCTTGAAAGAAAAGTATTCTAAAAGGATTCGAGAGGATTTTCCTCTGCATTCGCGCCACGCTGTTTATGTGGGCTGATCGTGCTTTCTGTACCGTGTGCTCGATTCATCCCTCACAGAGAATTTCAGGCTGCGCATTCCGTGGTCTGCACGTGGACGTAACAGAGGTTCTTCTCCATGCGCCAGCTCGATGGCAAAAGCCTGAACATCTCAACATTAAGCAAGTCATGTTTAACTGCTTAAATCGACGCTTCAGTGATTTAACTAGTGGTACCCGCGTTACGACCATACACGTTTCTTGTTTCCAAATGCACTCGCAACCATTTGAACCATGTACCCAGTGTCACCGCCGAGGAGTTTTAACAACCCTGAAATTTCAAACGCAAACAAATCTTCGCAGGCTGGAACTGGACTCGCATTAACACAGCATGACCCTACTTAACAAATAACGAGGGACTTAATAAACTCTCGCTACAGAGTTCTTTCAGGGGAAATAAGCAAAACAGCAAGCATAGTTAGTGTGACATTACGTGTTTTGCAGCCAAGTGGAAAGGGGCCTCTTTTTCCCTGAAAATATATATTTTTTTTCCACAAATCATACATAGTGTGCAAATGAGCAAACATTTAAGGTGTTGATTTTGGCTGAATGTGAGGCTTGATTGGCTGACCCCCAAGATTCCAGGGTTCCGTCCTCCGCTGCTATGGTTCAGATTCAGTGCGTTTGACTGCAGAGTGAAGGCCCCGGCAGGCGACCTGGCCTAACCCCCTTTTCTGATTATTTACCTAATAACACATGACCTGTGCTGATGTCCTGCTCTTTACTGTGACTCTCCGCTCCTTCCAGACAGATCGCAGACGTCAGGAGTGCAAAGGCACAGGTCCACAGGACGTGGGAGCCTGCTTCATTGTGCATAGACAAACACTAACACTCTGGTCTCATCTATGTTTCATTTTCCTCATATACACATAAATGGCATTTATATGTATTTACACTGACACACACACTCATAGACATCTGATGACATATATATTCACTCTCAGTGAATATGTAGGAGGCAAATGTACACAGGGACTATTATTATAATGAATAATGAGTGGTAGCTGATGTATGCAAGCTGTGAGCTTTCATGTCAGACACTCTAATTCTCTAGACCAGCGTTTCCCAAACTTCTCCTGGAGGACCCCTTGTCCTGCATGTTTTAGATCTCTCCCTGCTCCAACACAGCTGATTCAAATGATCAACTCATTATGAACTTCTGAAGCTGCTTGATAACAAATTGATCATTTAAATCAGCTGTGTTGGAGCAGGGAGAGATCTAAAACATGCAGGACAAGGGGTCCTCCAGGAGAGGTTTGGGAAATGCTGCTCTAGACAAATTTGAGAACTGATCTTTTTAGCTCTCAACTTAATATTTATATCAGTGGATATAAGGCCAGTAATATCAGATTCGATATTTCACAGGTCATTTATTTCTGCTGTTACATTCAACCAAGACTATCAGAACACTTAATTGTCATTGAAAACAGTCCTTTCATGCTCTGAACCTGTTGACAGAACGAAGTACTCTTGTAGCTGAGTTTCCAGAACCTCGGTGAACAATCCACTGAACAAAGGAAATTTCTCAGGTACTTCTTCAGCACTAGACCCATTATGGGATCACTGTACGATAACCAGGAAGGGAAAAAAATCATCTGTATTTCTTTAAGATATAACACCAGATTTGCTGTTTTGTCATGCAGTAAACAACACCAAAAAGGGCCATTGTAACACAAAGAAAACTTCAAGTGTCTTGACCAAAATGTTGATGTCAGGTGGCATGTGCTCGACAGAGCGCCACATGAAAAAAATCACACTCAAACACTTCCCCACAAGCACTGACACGCCACATCATCAATTACTCCAAAGCTGATTGGATCCCTGTCTGTCAAACCGCCACCCCGCCGTGTAATGCCACCAGGCTCCAGAAAGGGCTCTATGGTGATGCCACAGCTCCTGGATCCCCCAGGGCCCGTCAGACTCTTCCGATGGCTTCAGCCATGACCCCCGCGACCAGCCGGACGCCACAATCCCGGGACGCCAGCACCGGGGCACCCACTGTCGCCGTTGGGTGACGGGGGTTGGGGGAGGGATACGGGACTTTCGACAAACCCCTTCTGTGGATGGACTCGTTTTTGCCTCTGTTGGCCTGTCTTTAGACACTTCTCCCTTCCCGAGCACAAGGTCAGGGAGTATGAATATAAATTGCGTTTTGCATTACTTCCAGATGAGTGAAGCTGTCAGACCGATAATGCGGGCTTTCAGTCCCGCGCTCTGCCACTTCCTGCCCATGTCGCGGCCAGGGGGGTCACGCGCGAATCGAAACTGACAGCTCAGCCGGCATATCCAACAGACTAATATTGTTGGAGCACTTTGCCAAGGCCTGCATCAGGGTGACATCGGCGGTCTCGAAGGGGGCTCTCTGGTTAAAGCGTAGGAACCGTATTCGCTCAAAGGAGGGACCAAAAATACTCCCTTACCAATACTTCTCTCTGGCACTACTGCATGAAGGTCAACTTCCTGTGAGAGTAGGTGGCTCTGAGGTAGCAGGTCGGATGCTTCAACTGTTGGTCGACCCACCAGCTTATTAAAATAAGTAGTTTCCATTCATGACAATTATACCTATCTGTTTTTATTGAAACCCCTCAAAATGAATTATTTACTGTATGTAATAAGTTTTCCCAAATAGTTAAATTATAGGTTTCATTGTAATCTCAACACAGTTCTTATGTTTGTGACACTTGATATGGATTCCTGTTTAAAACTGGAGATTTCGCATTGGGAATCCAATGGTGGACACAGCTAAAGCAGCGTGGCATGCCGTCTGACAATTGAAGACTTGGTAAGTTTGCATCAGCACGCTAGGCCAGTCTTCTGTAGGACCACTTACACAGCTGAAATGTTTCCCGCTTCTCCTCCTGCTCATTTCTGTCAGCAAAAAAAGAAAAGAATCCATCGCACCACACCCTAAAAGCACTCTGGACCGAGCCCAACGCCCCCAGGAGAGTCCTGCTATGAGTGCAGTCTGTCCTTTTCCTTCCGTCCTGTCAAGCAGGACACCCGCTTAAATAGCAGCTCAAATTGGGGTCCACTTTCACGGGGCTGTTTGAACAAACTTACTCATGTTATGGTTTCTCCTACAATTTAATGAGAAAACAAAGCAGAAAGAGGCTGTCACTATAAAGGAATTTCTCTCCCCCACTTCTATAGATGTAATTTTGATGCCATGTCAGTTATTTTTGGTGCCAGTCTCCGTCACACCAGGCCGCCCTGTGCATAGCGCTTTGTTTGCGATCTTTAATATCGTTACTGTCCTCTGTCCAATCTTTGAGCTAGACACAAGGGGACAAGCCTTTTGGCATTTTGAAGAATAACTTACTCCCTGTTTTTCCTGCCTGCCAAGAATCCTTGAAAATGATAATGTAACGCTGTAGTTATGGATCTACATCAAAAGCCACTAGTGGTTATAAATCTGATGGGTCCCGCGCGTTTTGCATCTCCCACAAACCTATGGCGGGAAATACATTTTATATATAAATATGCAAAACATACATGAAAAAATGGTACCTGTCAAAATTTTAATAGAAGATTTATTGAATGTGATTTGAGTCATGGGAGAATATTGGCGATGGAGAAAAAGGCACCGATATAAACCATTAATATTCATAAAACAACTTGGATCACACCTCAGTCTATGAGAGCTCGGGGTTTTGATATCATAATCGTGTAAGTTGAATTATGATTGTGAGGAAATACACGGACGTGCCAAATAAGAGAGAAACGATGTGAAAATAATGCAAGCAAATGTAGTATGACTGCAAAACAAGACAGCTAATTCTGCTCGCGACAGTCAATGTTGGTGTCCTCTGAGGCATGAGGCAGAGACCGGGCAGAGGTGAGAATACCGGCCTCCTTCTCCACGTATGTGAGAATGTGATTGGTCAAGACTGCTGGACAGTAATTGGCCTCTCCGTGACCGTTAAGCCGTTAACAGGCTTGTCACCCAATGCCACCACCTCTTGCAGGAGCAAAGCTGTCAGCTATCGCACAGAGGAAGCACTGAGGAGGTTGTGAAACCAACCACTGTGCCCTTTGTCCTTAACTTTGGGTAAAGATTCTGTACAAGTGTTACTTCATTGTTAACACTGTTATTATTTTATATACCTAAATAAAAAAGATTTCTGTAATTAATGAATTAAAGAGCAATAAAGAGTTCAGAGATTCAGAAACAACGTAACAAATTCTTTGAGCTCAATGTGGTTGGATTGAACTCCAGCCCAAATGAGAAGAAGAAAACAAATTAGCTGGGAGATAGTTGAACTTTTAATTAGAATTCAACATTGTTTAGTCAGGTTATAACTTAACAAAATACACTGTATGAATTTGCAAACCCTTCTGATGAGAGTATATGAACTAATTTCAATCTACTCTCTTTATATTCACTTAAAATAACCTAATAATAATTCGTTCGTTTGTCATTCTTGTTGTTGTGCTAACGGTCTTGGCTCTACTTTGGACGAATAATGTAGAAAATCTGATTCAGTTATCCCTTCAAATATTTTTAATTATTTGAAGGGATCACTCTGAACTTTCTCAATAAAATTAAAAGGGAATTTACATTTTTACTGTGAATCAATCACTGTAAAGACGCTTCTGTGCGAATGGCAAATTGCCCACCAATTTGATTTGCGCAAGCCTTTGTATCTAACGAATGTAGCCTACCTGTTTTGAAATGTGAGAGTTTTGTCCGTTAAGTTTTGCACATTACATTAGTTTTCAGAATGTGTAGGCAGGTAGGCTACAGTATCACTCTGTACAGTTTTAAGTAGGTCTTTACTGTCCTGTAAGGAAAAGATTCCTTAACTTGCGAACAGCAAAGAACTTGACCATATTTTCTCGAAAATAAACCTTCAAACACAGATGCATTAACATTTGATTGAATTCGGAATAGTCAATGTCACTTTAGACCTAGGTTTTCTGAATTAATGTCCGAGTTCACCTGAAGAAAACAGGAACGGAAATTACTTTTCCAAAATGATCTGACCGCAGACATTTACCCTAAAATAGTCTACTTTATGAGGCAGCAATATCCAATTAAATCCAACGTAATCCTAACCCAGCGCTGAAAACAAAATAACTTGTAATGTCATGTCGGGTCTCCAGGGGGGAAAGTCGATTAGGTAAAAAAAAAAAAAGGTTTGATAAGAGTAATCATCGTTGCTACTTTTTACTCAGGGCGTCTGGAGTAGAAGTTAACAGCAAACATTGCTGGATACTTAAAAAAAAAAGTAACACACACATTCACAATGACACAGGCGGAAGAGAGAGAATTTAATCATTCTGGGGTACAAAATGCAACGAGTGCCCCCAGTACGATAACACTTAACAAATCTCTAAACATCAAAATGACACCTCTTAAATCATTTTTGCTTTATCGTATACGACAGAAATGTAGATTTTCAATTGGTCTATCCTGGAGAGACACAGAGAGTAGAGAGTAACGAATTATACATGTGAATGATGACGATTACAGCGAAGAAGGTCATTATTATTCAAATAAGGATATAAATAGCATTATTCTGGGATGTTTTATATTCAGCAAATGTTTTCTTTATATTTCAAGTGATTGCCAGGGTCACGACCGATAACTTTTCCCGTTTTCCCGTTATTTCATTCGCAGATCTTTGCCCGCAGTAGTACAATGGAGAGGTCCACGTTTAGCAAACTGGCGGTGGCGACCGATGTCACTGCAACCCACCGTTTCTTCACAAAACATTGTGACACGCCTGTCTACCCACCAGACGGTGAAAACTGATGCTTTACCGTAGTGGAACAGCTCAGGGGGAAGTAAGTTATCGTCACGTGTCAGAGGGAAACGTCGGGCTTTTCTGGTAGATGTCACCCAGATTCTGTGTGGATTCTCCGATTTTAAAACAGTCTGGCTGACTCAACCTGTTCACTTAGAGCACGGAATTTGCCGAACTGCGTACTACGAAGATCTGCGAATCTGCAGCGTTGGTCCAAAAAATCATAACACACCTGTAGTTTCTGTCTGATTTATGCAGCGTAAGGGTAAAGGGGTGGATGGACTCTTGAAGCCATGAAACCACTATAATCTTTTTCCCTCACCTTAGACAGTTTCAACAAACGATACTCCTTTTGTGTTCTGAACTGAATTGTGTAGCCCAGGGTCATTTCGATGAAAGAAAAAATGTTACATAAGCGACAGGAACACCATTTCGTTAAACGTGACTATTATTGTTGATTATTTTTAAGGGCAAACAACTCGCCGTAAAAGAACCCGTCCAATAATTAATTTAAGGAGGGAGGATGCTTGCCTTGCTATATTTGGATTTAATACTCAGATGGCAATTGACTGTTTTCATATTATTCAAATGGTATATTTTGTATCATGGGCGTCAGTTTGTTTTGAAAAGTGCTAAGGACAACGACGGGTTCGACGTGTTCAACTAAATAGGCTTTCAAAAGTGGTGGGGACGAAATGGGCCAAGACAAAAAGTGGTGGGGACATCCCAGCTAACACACAACGTTGACAGTAAGTGCTCATTTGGTCACCGCGAAATATGGTCGCCAGGAAGTCGAGGTTACGGACTGACAAGTCACAAAATTACGTTGCCGTTATGAAATGGCACCTTTCACTTTCCACGTTGTAGCAACGTATGTTTGGTCATTAAATGACGTTGCGGCAACGTAAGGGCAACGTGCTGCTTTTCACCTTTCACTTCGATGTTAGTGTGGATTTTTTTTGCAAACCATGCTTTGGACACAACATAGATTTCTTTAAAATATTAATTTAGCTTGCCATGTCTACTGCGGGTTAACACTGATTAATTGATGGGTTTAATTTAGGTTGATCTCGTATTCCTCATTTGGACGTACGATATCAAGGGTCTAACTTGACATGGTGACAAATGTATTTAATCGCTGACACTTCCAAAAGTCAATATTTTCAAAAATGATTAATTTTGATCAGTTATCGAATTCAATAGTGGTCTTCTTTTGTTTAAAGGTCAGTAAGTACTCGGTTGTTGCTTTAAAAACCGATACAACATATGTCCACAGACACTGTGGACAGCTTTTCGTCAGAACTTGAAAACAAAACTTACAAAGACATTGAATAAAGATAAGTATGCACTCTAGCAGCAGGGCTCCAGACGCCAGCTCTGTCAGGCCCTGTGTGTGCACTGAGGATGCACCGAGCGGATAGTACAGGGCGGCAAAGACAAAGAAATTTTAGCAACCCAAAGAGATGTGCAGTCTATTCGCTTTCCCACTCTAGCTTGGTCCATAAGGAGATGGCAAACCCCAAGTCTAGTGCTGATGGCTATTGATTTTTTATATATATAATTATATATATTTAATTCTACCTCGAAGTTAAAGAAAATTATTTCATTTTAATGCTTTTGCTTAAAACAAACTACATTGTTCGTTTTACCAAACTAAAACAAAACAACAAGCGTATAAATCCTTGAAATTTTAAATATAATCAGGTCTTTTCAGTGTGCGGTGAGATTAAATAGACCCCCCGCGTTGTATTTATAGAGGCCTATAATCAGTTTTTCAGAGATCAGGAGCTCCCTAAATGAATACTTAAAATGTGATAAATCGTACTCGTTTTCAAGTTAATGCAATGTGGTGAGGTATACAAACTTCCCTCGAGCAAACTGTATCACAGGCGAGCACGTGAAAGAAAATACTAGTTATATTAATCAGTTTGGCTTAGATCTGGCGCGTGGATTCGTTACAGATAACAGGAATAAATGCGGTGAGACCGTAATGGTAACGTCAGCCACTGAAACTGGTCATAAATCAAACCAAGAGGTTTTAATTCATCGCCTCTGGTCTCTTTTATCTCGCTTCTCGATTTTCGCTTCCTCCATGCTGTGGTCTGATGAATATAATGCAATGTACTGTAATGGTCTGCAGGGGTTCGCCATAGTCCCTTAATATCAAACGGTTTTAACCATAGACTTTTTTTCCCAGCGCACGTCATACCAAAGAAGCAATTTAAACCAATATACATTATATTTAAACCTTTATACAGTTCTGTGGTGCTCTGTTTTGTGTGCATAAACATAATGAACGCTGGAATATTTGTGTATCATCAGACTGAGCTCAATTCACAGTGATATTCCTGTCTGTAATATTTGATACATTGTTTAATTATTGGGCTAATTGACAGACAATAGGCACTTGTGTTAGTGGGTAACTGCGCGGCCAGTGTTCAGTTCTTGTAAAAGTAATGTTTCTCTCTTTGTGTCGTTTAATCTCTTACTCAGGTGCTTCTAATTACAAGTATGGGAACATGAAGCTAATGTTTTGCACACGCTCCTCTCTCGCGCATCCTTCATACATCCACCGGAAGCTTGAAGAACCGAAGTGAAAATGACCGTTCTTTTTGGTGAGATGCGAAATAGAGATGTAAGGGGTGGAACTGTCATTTCTCTGTGTTCTCGGAGCGTTTCCTTAGTAGCGATCAGAGAGAGAGGGGGGGTCTACCCCCCCCCCACCCCCCCAAAAAAAAAAAAAAAAAAAAAATTCATTCATCCCTCAGGTCATCACAATTCTCCAAACCCCACAACCGATTCCACTGATCTGAACTTGAAATGCGGCGACGGCAGAGCGCTAAGCCCTTAGACGTGTGAATTTTTCAAAAGATCTCTGGAAGCAATCTCGGCTCGCCTGACCCCTGACAGCTGTAGATCTCTCCAACTCTCTCTCTCTCTCTCTCTCTCTCTCTCTCTCCCTATCTCTCTGTCTGTCACTGTCTCTCCCTCTCTCTCTCTCTCTGTCTCTCTCTCTCCCTCTCTCTCTCTCTCTCTCTCTCTCTCTCTCTCTCTCTCTCTCCCTTTCTCTCTCTCCCTCTCTCTCTCTCTCTCTCCCTCCCTCTCTCTCTCTCTCTCTCTCTCTCTCCCTCTCTCTCTCTCCCTTTCTCTCCCCCCCCCGCCGCTTCATTGGCTGGATAAAGCTTTGAGATTCGCACCTCTGTCCGACAGCACAGTGTTTATTATGTGCATACACACAGAGTACCCGATAGTGAACGGAAAAGGTGAAAAACATCCCAAATCATATGTCTTTTAGTGAGTCTTCCATCTTCTGCCATCAGTTTGGCTAGATGGCCTTTTTTTCTTAAGCTCTCTGCACAGAGGTTGGCCATTTTGTTCTCCCTTTAAACTCACCCCAATTTACAGTACTTTTTAAAACTTGACCAAAAAACCTTTTACCTCGAAGCCCACCCTCGCATTTGCTGTGGCGTGCTAGGAGATCTGAGAGTGGATCACAGAGGCCTGGGTTCACTGTGACTGAAAATCTCTTTAAAAAATATCTCCTTAAATGCATTACTCAGCCTAGACCAAACCGCTTTGGCAGTTAGATTGTACACCCCCACCTGCACCACAGAGTCAGAATGTTTCACCTAAAATACAGCAGCCTTGCTGAGACTTGTGGGACATTTTGAGAGAATAGAACTCAGAGAACATGAGCACATTAGTGTTTCATCTGTTGACATTTTATATCATTTGATATTGTCTCTTTTCCAAAGAAATGTGTATTATTTATATAAGTATCCACCTATCAGGTCCTGTAACTTTCTTTTGTCACTGCCAGAAACATTTTGGCTGTTCCCCGATCAGTCCAGAGGTCTCGGCGCACCTGGCTCCTGCAGATTTCCCTCAGATCCTTGGCAGGATCCCTCCTTAGCGCCAACAGTGCAAGACTCCCTGTCTCATACCACCAGAGGCTAATCTAAAAGCGATGGGGGAAAGCTGGCTTCTTGATGCAGAGGCACTGTCCTTTTGCTCAGCAAAGCCAGCGCAGTTTTGCCTGTGGTGTTTAGCCCCGTTTTCCTCCCCTCCGTTTTCATCATTATCTCCCCGAATGCTCTGATGGGGATGGGGGTCTGTGAAGCACAGCACTGAATACAGTGTATGTTAGAATTCCTTATTTGCTTGGCAGTGGACTGTTTGGCCATGGTGTGATAATATGGTGAGTGGTTACATGCAGTCTCCTCAAAGTGTGTAACATAGCAGCATCTGCTAATACAGCTTTATGCTTTGAGGCACTGATCCTGCAGGAAAATAAAATTTCTACTTCAAATGATTGGGGTTAGGATCCTGGTGGGACAGCTGAAGTAGGTCTGTTATCAGGGGCAGAAAAGCATGCTGGGAGCATGGTGTTCAAGGTTCGGCTCATGATGACTCTGTCAGCTGGATAGGTGGTGTCCACGATCCAAAGCTCCAGAGAGCTCCTCACAAAACACACCTGTGCCAAGCAAAGTTAATATTTTAAACAGGCACGGCACTATCAAGCAGCAGATTTCTAAAGCAGTACCTGACTGGGTTTGCATCAGGCCCTTCCACCTGTCTGCATCCACACAAACACACACGCACACAAACACACACACACAAACACACACACACAAACACGCACACAGACACACACACACAAACACGCACACAGACACACACACACAAACACACACGCACACAGACACACACACACAAACACACACACACACACACACACGCACACAGACACACACACACAAACACGCACACACAAACACACACACGCACACAGACACACACACACAAACACACACACATGTACACACACACAAACACACACACAAACACACACACATGTACACACACACACACATGCACGCACGCACACACACACCCACACCAGCTCGGGACAAGGGGATTTTTATTTGCAGTATGCTTTGAATTTACTTGAATGCAACATTCCCCTCCTTCTCAGTAAGGAAGGCCTTCCCTCTTTTGAAATCAGACCGCAGGCTCTATCATTAGATCGGATGGCAAGTCTTTATGTAAAGTGTTTTGCATAATTACATACCAAAGCCAGAATAGCCACCCTCAAATTTTATGGGTCACAAAGCATCAACAATTGCCACATTATTGTCCACCAAAACCTAGCCCCACCAGCGACAAGGAATGAAAAAAAAATCTCTTCTCCCTAATCTAAGTTTGAGAGATTGAATTTTCATCCTGATAAAAAGCAAAGAAGATTACGTTCAAACGGACAACTTGTTTACATATAGTTATAAAGTTGAGAGGACTGGCCGAGATTTAAGGGAACGTGATTAGAGGCTGTACACTCAATCCAAAAAATAAAAAAGACCCGTCAAAAGGAATATATTGAATTCCTCTTTTTTCAGGCAGGGATTTCACTTCTATTCCTTTGTGGTTCGGTAATTAAGACGTTCGTATATAGACAGGCAGCTCCTCTAGTAACTGAATAATATTGCCGTCCCCTCTTACTTGGCGTCGAGTTTTGACAGTTCTCTAACCCCTTTATCAGTTTGAATTTACCTCGGTTCAATCCTAGTCTTCGAGGAGAGAGATTAAAAAAATGAGATAAGTATTACAATTGGACGGTAATATGTAAATGATGCGCGCAACCTCGGCGGGTACCAGTTACAGGTTTTGAGTTTTACCATCATCGTTATTACAAAACGAACCAACACAATCAGTAAGACTAAATAAAGTACACTGTTGTACTTTCCACTTTAGCACAGCATAATCGAATGTGCTCCTACAACAAAAACAATAGCAGCAGTAACAACACCAGCTATACTTGTGGTTCTACTAGCTATTTTTATCACTGTTATTATTATTGGTTCTAGCAGTGGCAATAATAATAATAATAATAATAATAATAATAGATTGATAGATAGATAGATAGATAGATAGATGTAAAAGGATTGAATGGATGTCTTGCAGAAGCTATTACTATACTCAGTCATTCCTATTGCACTGAAATATAAATAGTACGACTTTTACGGCTTTTCTCCTTCCATACATGATGCCAGTCCCACTGATTTCAGTGTATCAGTCACATTTATCAAGATATATACGGTAAAACAAGATTTGTTTTCAGTGTCTAGCACAAACCCGTAACCTAATCTCTGAGACATGTGCTCTTTCGGGAGACGCGTTCCATCCCTGTCTGCGAATATTCACCGGTTTGAAGTGAAGACACGACCTGGAGACACAGTTGTGTCCTCGTTAAGGCAAAACCTTTAAACACTTAGCACGTTTACTAATATTTGAGTATTTCATGACGATTATGCGATATCGTTATTGACATGGAAGCAGGAACCTGCCGGAGAGGGCTCGGGTTCACTGGTTTGATTGAGACGTATTCAGAACCAGTTTGCGGTGATAGACTTTGACAGCTTAAAATTGCTGTATATTGGGTCAAGGGACGGAGCGCACTCGGCTTTGTCGTCCATCAATTACTAAAGGATTTGCAAGAAATCATTGCATCTTCAATAGTGAAGTGATTGTTAGCGCTGAAAAACCAATCGATTTATTTCAGTCGCGGTGTCAGTGCTCAGATGACAACAGCTTTACTGGAGGAGGAAATTTCCTGTGAGTTCTGGAATATGATTATGTTGCGTCATATTTATTTATATGCTATTATTAATAAATGGAAGCTCACGTTGTTTCAGATGCAGCATTTTACATTGTATACATATACATATATAGGCCTATCTCATAATAATAACATGTTGCAATTAAAGATAAACTAAATTCACATTACAATGCAGTATGTTATGAGGTATACAGCAGCTTCAAAAACACATAACAAGCAAAATGCATTAAAAGGAACACATATTAGCACATATATTAACGTACTATAAACACAGAAACATCCGAGAGATAGTATACGCCTCTATGAGCTACACTTTCCCAGAAATACTTACAATCATTATACCAGTGCATGCCACACTCAGCTTTTTTCATTCATTGCAGTTAGGTTAGGCTAATGTTAATGAACGCTAGTCTTCTTGGCTCAGCCTTACGTAACATATATGAACAAAACTGAAATTATCATCCGCCTATATATGACGGTGATATTATTATTATTATTATTATTATTATTGCTGTTAATAATAATAATAATAATAATAATATTTCCACTGCTAAAACCAATAATAATAAGAGTGATAAAATTTATTTAACTCAAGGAAGCGGAGGTTATGTATATTGTTTTGTACAATAGTCGTTCAGGGTTTAGACAACATGATGGAAATTGTAAGCTGTTCTCCTGCTTTTCCTGTGTTGAATAATATTGTGAGCCGACAATGGCTTCATGATTTACCGATGAAATGATTTCACTCATGTCCCGTTGTGTTAACCGATAGACAATCCACCCTAACCCTGCTGAGGGCGCACCGCTGTCTCGCGGTGTGACAAAACGAATGGCAGACACAGGTGCAACGGTGGTCCGCCAAAAGAAATATAATACGTATATATATATATATATATATATATATATATATATATATATATATATATATATATATATAATATATTATATATTATATATAAATATAAAAATATATATAAAACTCAGCTCACCCTCCTAGAGGCCATCGCTGCCTCCCTGAAATGTTGATGTTGTTAATTGCATTTTAGACAACCCGGGAACGTGCTCTCCTATTATTTACACAGCACATACAAATGCTGAGCTGTCACACATCACACAGCATACTGACTTAATAATAATAATAATAATAATAATAATAATAATAATAATAATAATACTAATAATAATAATCCTATGCCAGTTAAGATTTCTTTTCGTTTTATAAAAGAATCGCCCCTTTTACCGAAAAGTCAAGTGCGCTTTCATTTTACACAACCTCACAAACCTTGGAAGTGTATTTTGCAAATGTTGTATTGTGTGTGTGTGTGTGTGTGTGTGTGTGTGTGTGTGCGCGCGCGCGCGTGTGTGTGTGGGGGTTTGTGTGTGTGTGCGTGTGAAATGGGGGAACATAGATTTTAATCATTCTGAAAATAATAATAATAAAAAAAAACTTATTTTGGCGAACTCGTTTTGTAAGTTTAGCTTTACATAGCCAGTCATATGCTCAAAAACACACGGAAATGCAATTGCATATATAAAATTTACAATTTATTGTAATAGCACTATGACCTGTATCAAGAAAAATATTTGATGACCCGAAAATAATTACATAAAAATTTAATCAAGCGTTAGTCAGCTCTGTAAATACCAGGAGTATAACAAGCTTTTTTTAAACAAATTAAATGCTACTAATTGTTTTATTGTCTTAAATATAGGATTTATTACATCGTTTAAATATTTATCACATTTCAAACAGCTTTAATTATTGAATCTAATTGTGTTTTTTATATTTCTGTAATAATTTAACGGCAAGAGACGTGGAGGCTGGCCTCGCCAGTTATTTACACTGGGCTTATATACAAACGAGCGCCATCTCGCTGTTAAAATCAGAAGTGCAGTTAATTTTCATTATAAAGTATGAAAACGTTGATGGACTCATCAACTTCACTGCTTCATCTCATGTCATTGAAATAATATAATATAGAATAATATTTTTGTTTCTTTCTCTCAATAAATGAGACTAAAGTAAAGTAAAGCCTTTGATTTATATCTCTTCCTCAGTGAAACCGCAACAATTTAGACTCTTACTGCTTGTTGTAACATAGCCTTCTACCACAGGTCACGAAGCAAGAGACCGGAATTTGTAATAAATGCATGTGACCATGTCATAATAATAAACTCATGCAACTGGAGGGGACGACTGAATTTGCGCATTAAAAAGGTCATAACAATTTGACAGTCGCAGCCCTCGCTAGTATTACTGGTTTGGCCAGGGTGGCTCCGCGGCAGCAGTTCAGGTGTGCGGCCGTCTTCGCTCACGCGCCCGCAGAGGGGTGGCACGCTTGCCTGCGATGCAGGTCGCACGGGGTCTTGCGTTCAGCTCTATTCCTGCGTATTCCCACGAAGATGAAGACCGCCTTCTCATGACAACATTCAGCTGACGTTTTTACAAGTTCAAGCGGAACGGTGTCGCCCATTGCCTGTCTGCGACAACGAGATAGTCATCTTCCCCTTCCGCCACCACCGTCATCCTCACCACCATCATCATCCCTATCATCAGCTTCATCATCATCATCATATCCAAGATGGCAGTTTTTCAGTGTTTAATTGGGCTCTTCAAATATGTTAAAGGTTTGTTTTTCTTAAGGTTGTAACAAATTGCTGTGTGTACTTTGTGCTGTTGTGCAAAAGCATATTAGAAGTATTTTTACTTATAGGTATTTATTTTTAAATTTATTTATCTGTCAATGTATCAATCAATCAATCAATCAATCTATCTATCTATCTATCTATTTATTCAATTCAATTCAATATAATTTTATTTGTATTTGGCTTTTTACAACACAAGTTGTCACAAAGCAGCTTTACATTTTTCCCAGGCCTGAGACCCCCTGAGAGCAAGCCTAAGGCTTTTTAGATCTATCTATCTATCTATCTATCTATCTATCTATCTATCTATCTATCAGTGACACTGTACATTAAGATAAAAAGATAAAAGCTCTCTAAAGATGTAACATAAGCTGAAATGTCATTTTGTCATGTGCTATGTGCTATGATATTAGCACGTTTCATATGTTGTTAGAACCTATTCATCGAGACTAAAGACCAACGACCAAATGTCGTTTTGGATGGTGCTGTAAGGAGTTACTTTCGGTTTTAACAAATAACGATCAAATTCTGCTTGTTAAAAGAAAACAGTCGCACCACAAACATTTAATAGGCTACATGTTCATCGGGAAGGAGTGTGAACACATTTCTTCTTTATTAAGAACTTATTTTGTTCTTTAATTGTCGCAACAAATGTCTTACAAATGCCTATGATCCCTTAGTCTATCGGAGTTGTGTGCGGCATATATATCATGAGCTAATTTACCTTTCTTTTGTGGACATGATGATAATCATGATATTATGATATCAATGAAAGGTAAGCAAGCACACGCATGCGCACACGCAGCGCATGCAACGTAGCTGTGTTTCATTTTGCTTGAGCCTGAGCATCTGCGAGTGCCAAGTGCATGTTCGAAATCACGTGACAGGACCCTGGGTTTCTCGAGGAGGAGCCTTAATCGACTGTATTTATGAGGGAGACAGGGAGTAACAATCTGATTGGGGGACAGTTGGGGACAAAGCTGTGCCAGCTACGAGTAGGATGACATACCAAGAACTAAAGCTCAAAATAGGTGAATGTTAGGTCAATGCAAGATGCAGACCGTCCTGAGGCTGTTAGGATACGTGGTCCTTGGTTTTTTTTTTTCAATACCATCTATCGCTGACTATTAGTTTGTTCATTTGTTAGTGACACTTGATGAAAATGATAAATACAAAAACAAGTGAATACACGCAGGTAATCTGAAATCGGTCAAGCGCATGCGGTCTGTAATCAGGGGCTTAAGTAAATAATACTAGAGCTGAGCGCATGCAACACATATACACACACACACACGCGCGCGCAGAGAGAGAGAAAGTTCCCCCACCCACGGGCCTGCAGAGAGCGGATTGCGGTCACCAATAAAGTCTTTTGATGATTTAAAAAATAAGCAAATAAACCAGCTACGTGGGTCAACATATGCCTGTGCAGCGATTTTAGGTGTATTATAATTCTGATATATCATTCTGAAGCTTAACGACATTACTCAAAGTACATTTATCAGCAATAACATCAATAAGTGATATAAACTTAAAACGAACCGTGTCTAACGGTTCTGGCTAATGTAAGTACAATTTAACTATGTAGTCTTAGTAGTCCGTTTCAAGTGGAACTGTTGTTTTGTCAGAATGATACTACAATTCTCTTGTGAACCTGAAGTGTCTCTTGGTTTTTGTTCTGGGAACGGGAAAGGGCATTATCTGTACAGCGCATTCAACTGTTCAGATGCAGCTTAAGAAATAAACACGCTTGATGCTGACTAAATTCAAGGGAGGAGGACATACCTGGAAAGAGAGTGTATCTCTAGTTTAGAAATATGCATAATGTTTTTAAAAAAATTATCATCATCATAATCTAAATACATCCAGCTCCGACAATATGCACATTCAAGTGAATACTCTGAAATAGCTAAAACACATACAAGTGTTTGGACGCCACTGGGGAAATGATAATACCAATAATAACGACAGAGTAATGCAAATAATTGGAATACAAGGATAAGACTATTTCTACGCAAGGGCATCTTCAGAAAGCTCATATAGTTTTCGCGTCATTTTGCGTCGATTTAAATCAATGCGCTAATGTACTTAGTTACACACAATCCCCGGATCTAAAGATGATTTTTCAGTTTCCAGTATGGAAATCTCCGCTCTGACGATATTGATTGATATTCGACCCTACAATTAATAGCGTAGTAGTGAAACAGTTTTTATATCTTGTAATAGCGTTGACAAAATTGGTTATTATTAATATCATTATTATTTCACGAAAAGTGAGCTTACTGAAACAGTATCACCTTGTGCAATTACCCGCTGTTTCGAAATTCATGCAGTTTCAAATTGTTTTTGATTGTGTAAGATTTTTTTTTTTTTTTTTTGGGGGGGGGGGGGGGGGGTCAAATATAGACTTAACAAGCGGTCGTACGGTTATGGCATGTAGTATATCAGTGCGCCATTCATCAATCTATTGCTGGTGTATTGTCACACTAAGCAATGAGTAGGTCCATAAAATGCTGCGGTTTATTACGTTTTATACAACTAAATGGGACACAGATAATAATTATTTAATCAGCTGTATCTGAATAATAATACAAGAAAAAACTTTTCAATCTATGCGTTTCCTTTCAGATGAAATCAATCGTACACTAAATACATGAGAAAGCCTATGAATAGTATCATGTGAATAAACACCAACAAGGAGAAACAAATATATTCATAAAGCTATATGTACATATGCAATTCTCTAAGTACCTAACCTGCTTTTGCCTATGTATGCGCGATGTTTTTCCTCATAAAAAGATCCATCTTCGTCTATTTATATTTTGCACGTCCCATTGTTACAGCGCCGTCGGTCACCCGCTCCGTCTCATCCTCCTCGCTTCTCATTGGCTCCTCTTTGCTTACACCCGTATACTCTCTGCCTGGCTTTCCTGCGGTAATAGTAGGCTAATCTGTTTTCAGACTAGTTGAATGCTACATACTGTATCATTCGTCTAAATTCTTGACGCAACATGAAAAGCAAAGAAGGTGCTTACTGTGACAGGGCTGCCGCTCTTCATGGTCTTTCATCCCGTACTCAAAGCTGTCTCCTCCGACTGATTTTTTTTTGACTTACAGTGTAGCCTACATGCGTGCTCCTCCGTGTTATTATATTTTCATCGGCAACAGTGTCGCACATGTGTGGAAACGCCGGACAGCCCTTTGCTAAAACTAGTCTGCGACTGAGATTTATTGGAGTCGAAATAAAAAGATTCACTCTTTGTAAGAGGTTAACTCTAAAGTTGGTCAAACCGTGACTAGCATTGGTGAGAGCTCGTGCCTTGTCAGCACAAAGGCAGTTCAAAGAAAACCTTTTTAAAATACACTCAGATACACACGCTCTCTCTCTTTTACACACACACACACACACACACACACACACACACACACACACACACACACACACTCCTGCCTCAACTGCAGTTTTCTTTTCTTCTCCCCTTTCTACAATTACAAAGCCTTGTGTCCCTTTGTAGGTCTATGCAGTTTTTTCCGAGATGAACTTTGCCATTTTGGTGTCGACCGGCCCCTTTCTTTTGCATTTGTGCAGAGAATGTGGGGCTACTAGGGGGAGAGAAAGAGGGATTCACGCAGAAAAAAGAGAAGGGGGAGAGACGTTTCAAATGCCAAGTTTATTAGAAAAAACACATCAAAGTTATATAAGAAATAAATCTTGTTGGAATAAGACGCAAAAAGGTCATTAAGACAATACAGCTGATCAAATATCTCGGGTGCGATGTGTGCATAGATGTTGTAGAGGTGTGTGTGCGTGTGTGTGTGAGAGAGAGAGAAAGAGAGAGAGAGAGAGAGAGAGAGAGAGAGAGAGAGAGAGAGAGAGAGAGAGAGAGAGAGAGAGAGAAAGAGAGAGAGAGAGAGAAAGAGAGTTTATAAGTTTAAGAAAAGCCCAAGCTAACAACAACGAAACGTACAACTGCGATATACACGCACACGCAAAACGGGGGAAGCGAACTTAAATAAATCTTTCAGATGGAGAGCGGGCGGCCGAAAGATTAGCAGCACTCGGAGAAAAGGGGGCAGGACAGATGTCTGTGTGGCAGCGCGAGCAGCCGGTGCAAAGGGAATGCTAATGAGCGAAAATTAACCCGTCCGTTTGGAACATCGCGGGAGATCAGTGCAGGGACCCACAATGCGAGAGACCGGCGTACTCCTACTGTAGGTCTGTGAGATAATCAGTGCACAATAACCGAGCCAATTATGGTTATGTGCAACATACAGTACCTACCGTTTCTCTTTTAAAGAACAGCACAAATGCACTAATTCTTCGGTCATTTTGATTTGCCTGCCCAAAATAGAAATAGCTGCATTTTGTCACCTTTTACAAACTGGTACCATCCCACTATGTAGACTATGCTGAGAAGAAACGACATGTTTTGTAGGTAATTCAACTTTGAAAATCAGTGTGTGGTGTATCACAACCTTTATGACGCATGGTGACGATGAAATGATAATTGATGACTTCATATGGTCGACTTCATGCACTCATGCACGCGACTTCAAATGGTTGAAACTTGTGTTTTATCCAGTTAAAGGAAGACATGACAAACCACCTTGGCCTACACAGATTCAAAGTGGGAAAAAAAAATTAAGTGCGTATTTATGAAGAAAACGCAGCTCGCGCTCTGTAGTGAACATCTTTAAAGCGCCACGCAGTTCGACAGATAAACAAATAGCCATGGGCGTCATGTAAATTCCAGATTTAATCCAACGCCACAGCAGTTTGGCCTTGGCTTTGAACTGCGACGTTTAGCGATTGTTTTCCTCGGTCCTTACTTACACAACAGCGTGAGCTTGGCAACCGTTGAAATGAATGAGAAATGTTATGTGAGTAATTACAGTGGCTAAAGCTTATCATTCAAAGTTTACACATTGCTGGTGATGTAGCCAGAATGAACTATGACCGGGAAAGGTCTGTCAGGGAGCCGGGCATTAGCTAATGCTAATATTTCCTAATGTAAAACGTTTCACAACGCGCGTTTCAACATTTAGTCATGCCATACTTGGACAATAACATTTCAACTGAGTAAATACAATAAATAAGATATTATAATTCTAATTTAATTCGTTATTGTAGCCTACTTAGCCCTTGTGGTCTTTTATCATAATTTTTGGAGACATCATGATTGGTTTAAATGAAAAAAAAAATACATGTTCTTCATTATCGCATTAGATATCCACCATTTGTCAGTTTTGTCTTTACGTTTGTATTAATGTGAGAGTGGACATCTCCCACACAATTTGAATGGTACCTATGTTTGACCTGAACTTCGTCACTTTATTGCGATTTTTTTCTCAGTTGATCATATAAAAATAGGTAAATCAGATACACAATTCAGAACAAATATAATTTTGCGTGAAAACACTGGGTGAACACCTCTGTAAACATCCGTTTGAAAAATCCACATATCCAAAAATATTGATTTACACTGAGCAATCTACATCGCCAGCGTTGTTGCAGAAGTCTGAAGCACAGTTCTAAGCACAGTATTAACGTTTAAAATAACTTCATCTTGAAGCGGTCCGCCGCCCAACACCCCCGCCTCTCCTTTTGTGTGAAAGTTGGCTGAAGGTGCCGGGAGGTCCAGGCAGTGACAGTTCTGTGAATAGCGGGTAGATGGCACAATTTTCTAACATTTAGAGAGAGAAACGCACAGGCCAGGAGAGTAGCGAGTCAATTTGAAAACACTTTACTTAAAATAACAAAGATAGCTGAAAGTCAGTCGAAATACACAAACATCTCGGAGAAACATGTTGGACGGAGGGAGGAAGGAGCTACTGCCAACGGCCGTTAGGTAGAAAGTTTGAGTTTCTCAAGTCATTATCCGAAGGGAAACGGACGCACATCCAAAAACTCAAAGATAGCAGCATGTACTGCTGCATATATTACTACTGCTGCTGCTACTTACAATAATAAACATGGTCGTCATCATTTAGGATGGCTTCTGGTTCAAGTCAGACAAGACAGATATGAGACGTCAGTTGGGAGCGACCATTATTCGATTCAGCGAAGATGAGCTCATGCAGGCCAGCTTTGTTCTGAACCAGCTCGACTGTTCGAATTGACGGGCAAGGTCACGACTTCCAGCCTCCTCAGAGACGCAGTAATGATTGGCAGAGAAGGAGTGACGGTTTTGAAATCTGGGCGGACCGGAGGGGAAAGGAGCGGCGTGTGGCTTTCAGGATATCTTAAGCCGCACATGCAACAGCATCTGTTTCATTATCTGTTAATACATATTTACTCCGTTATTATATATTTTTTTTCCGATGGAAAATAATTTCAAGTGGCATTGTAGGAAGCGAGAGCTCATTAGTTCAGTGTCCAACGCTAATAAAAGAACAGAAGTGCAAACTATCGAGTTCGGGCTCACCACAGTCTCTGTCAACTAAAATCAACTCAGTGATGCTGTGATCCAAATTACTGCAAATTTACGTTAGTCCGTCTCTCAACGTGAAAGTGTTTTACGTATTGCACCGCCCTTTAAACTCAACTCAGCATACCGCCAAATTGAAATCTAAAGTATATCTTTTTTAGGGGATTTCTCTTTTCTGTTCAGATGAGTAATCATTATTGTTAGCAGAAATATTGTTAGTCTTATTATTATTATTATTAACTGACGATAATGAATAAACATGTATTGTTGACAAGGATAAAAAACAAGTTTTTTTTCTGCAACAGCGGTTAGTTCAAAACAACTGTCGCTCACAAAATTGTTGCGAATGTAAGGTAATTCAGTAGCCATGAACAACCACGTATCATTTTTTCTCCCAGTCTTGTAACTGCAACAACCAACACAAACTGCTTAGATTACATTCCTTCGACTTTCACCACTAATTAAACAGAGGCACAGTAGGGACTCCTATGAAGTCGAAAAACGGGAGGGGGGGGGGGGGGGGGGGGGGGAGTCAGTAATGGGGAATCCATTTGAGACAAGATTTACTTCAGTAAATAAATTCTCACACTAACTCATTCATCAGATTCAATGGCTTTATACGGTCGATTATTGGGTCCTTGCTCGTGGAGAACAACCATTGTTGTTGTTGTTAATAATAATAATAACAATAATAATAATAATAATAATAATAATAATAATAATGTTTGAATGAATACACAAAGGTGAATAAATGGGTTTTTTCCACTTTTAATTTTATTCACGTTTTCACACGAGGAAAGGAGGCGCTTTGAACTCGTGCACAGAGCCTATTGCAGGGCTTTCTGGATAGCCCAGACAGGCTGGCCGTGCCCGAGATGATAAAGCCTTAAACATGACAGGTGACGGCTGCACGTGCGTTTGGAAGGCTGGGATTCTTCAAGTAAACAGAATGAAAAAAAAAAAACGATACACCGGCTTACCACTTCAGCTCTGACCGCTACTTTTGAATGGGCTTTGCTGTGAGTTTTTTTTCTTTTTTTTTTTGCGAAAAGAAAGGTTTAGCTTTCAACACCTTTCACTTTTTTAACAATCTGGAGTACCTCATCTAAGGCCTAATGCTAGACAAAACACATATTTCTCATTGTTCCCAAAGAATCGCTCTCATTTATTCGTAATATAATGTAAAAAGGACCCGTTTCTGTCGCTAACAGTTTTATTGAGGGTCTGCGTCTGGATGGAGGGGGGTCTATTTCCTAAGCAATGTGGTTTCTATTATGACGAACCTCTTTGCTCAGGGGAACCGTCACTTGCGTTGCAAGCAAGACGCCATATTGACTCAACTAATCAGACCCAAGTCAAAAGCGAGCTTCAAGGCATGCTTTCACACGCTTGATCTCCCATTGCAAACAATCCGAAATACAGGTTCACGATCTTTTTTGGAGAGTTTAGAGGGACTTTAGGAGGCAAGAGAACAACATAATTATCTTCATTGCTTTAATCTGGTGTCTTGAAACCATGTTTCTCAGCGAGGAGAGCAGGACATCACAACATTTACATTATAATGTTTTTCGTCTGCAGTACGTCATGACTGCGATTGAAGAGTTATCGTCTGTGTCTAACATACAGTTGGAACTAAACAATTCAACATCAGTTTAAACGAACATGACCGTACTTTCATGCCGTAAACAGCAGCAAACACTCAAAATGAGACTTTGTTTTGCAAAGACAAAAAGAATCCTTACCAAACTTGTGTTTTAATTACATTCTTATTTTCCATTTCTAAATTATATATTTAATGTACAATCTGCACCAACATCCCCTGCCACTGTCCTTACGCACTGAGACATAGCCTCTCTCTCTCTCCCTCTCCCTTACACACACACACACACACACACACATACAAACCCAAATCATAAGAAGTTTTACATGACCAGAATGCACAACACCAAAATTTAAGTGAAATTCAGGCCTTGCTCTCTAGCGGTCTCTCTCTCTCTCTCTCTCTCTCTCTCTCTCTCTCTCTCTCCCACGCACAATTCATGTTCGAGCGAGTATTGTTAACAAAATAAATACAGAACAATCAAGCGGAATACGTTTTGATTTCAAATTCATAAATTATAATTTAATACCAAGAACAAATTTACAGCAGAATGCTCTGTTTACAATAAGCTAACACAAACAAACAAGAATTGTTTTCAACTATAAACTTCCACACACACTCACGTATATCACTTGCAATTAATTATAATCATAATAATAAAAAAGTATCTATACGTTATCAATACCCTGCAGTGATATATTTTATATATTTATATATAAAACGTGGGTCAGTTGTTTAAACTGTTCATAATTACAATCATGTATCATTCTCTGGTCCATATGTGGCTTAGATGCAGCCAATTGCAATCACTGTTCAATCATCAATATAATATGATCCCTTTTTACCCAATCACAGCATGGAGTCTTGTGTGTTGAAGAGAAGCCTCAAGTCCAAGTCAGGGACAAAATTGCAAGCTTTCACACACACAAGGCAGTTGTCTCTAACAGAAAAGGACCGAAACACTTATACAAAATAGCGGCTCCTTTCCAAACCACCTAACCCTGTTACGTCTTATTATTGAATGTTTCTCATTTTTAAAATACAAGGGCTATTGTACTGAATGCACAGATTATATCTATACAATCAAAAAACATTTATATATATGTATATACCAAATGTAAAATAGGTTAGCGACCTGTGGCCATGCATTCACAGTCTAAATACATATAGAAAAAAACAAAAACATTTTTGTAATATGTATATACATTAAAACAACAGAACTTCAGTGCTACCAGCTAAGTCTGTCACTCAGTTTGAAGACATTTGAATTACCGAAAAAATGGCAACCACAGACTTCCTTTATCGCATGTACTCTGTATAAAATAATATTAATAATAAAAAAAACCTCATTGAAAAGAATTGACATATATTTACAACAACACTGTTTCTACTTGCTCTTTTTAAACGTGAAATAAACGATCATAAGACTGACGTTTTCAACCTGTCCGCATTTCCAATGTTTTTAACATTTTTATTACAAACTGGTAATTTCCCGATTTACAGGCACTTAATGCTTAACGTGTGGGACATTAGTCATTGTAATACAACCTGACATATTAGGGGACATAGGATTTGTATTAAAATATTTTAGCACTGACATAAACAGACCCTCACGGCCCACTCTACTGCGTTTCACTTTGAGATGTTAAATCACATAAAAAACCTTCATTGATGATACGCATTAGACCCAATGGTATAGGCGGATATACAAGGGAACTAGGGAAATTGTACTGTAACGCTCCTCTAAAGCCGAACACTGCATCTCGACCTCCTACCCACTTACTTACCAATGTTTACAACGTGAATTAAAAAGCGGTAAATTTTGATCAGGTTCAACCACACATAACTGTTCCAGCTAGCATCCTTTCAAAGCGTTAAATAGATAGACGGTTTCAATGAAGTGTCTTACAACTGAACAGATCCCTACATTCGATCAATATTACTTTTTAACTTTGACCGGTAAACAAATGCAAACGTCATCTTTTCTCAATACTAATATTTGTATTTTAAATGAATAATGTGATTGCCGAAGTCGCGAGACTGTCATTTGAGAGGAAAAAAGTAACACTATTATGTAATTGCAAGTCAAAGATACGGACGAATGTTGAGTGAATCCAGGGCTGAGTCTTTTAAACTCATACCCTACAGAGTAATATTAAGAAGGAATTCTGGGTAATCATATGCATTCGCTCTACTATAACAGCATATGTATAGTTTTTTAGGGTAATCAACACGAATTCAAAATGGAGTTCTCTTAATTTCGCCTTCATCGGTAAATTACGGGTCACCATTACAGTGAGTTTGCTGTAATTATATAAACATTTTCCAATGTTGTTGTGGATTTAGTTTTAATTCTTGAAGAACATATTTTTACATAATCTGACCATTTCATAAGAAGCCATGGTTATATTAAATACTGTATACTACAGAATCACATAAGCCGGTTTGGAACCAGAATAGAGATAGAGAAAATTACAAAAACAAAAACAAAACAGCTATAGATACATGGACACAGGACAATATAGTATTTTTGGAAAATAAAACTTACTTTTCATTTTCTCCTAGATTTCTCCAAATTTGCCTTTTTAAATGCACTTCATAGTTTCATTTTCCTCAAAGGTTTACCAAAAAAATGTTTTTTTTCTTTTCTTTCTTTTTTACAAAAAAAAAAAAAAGATAAGTAGCAAGTTGTTCAGAATGATACAGAAGCTTTTGTCTGGATTGTGAAAGTTCACCAAATGTCTCTTTTTTTCTTAATTCACAGTCATTTCTGAAAATGTCTTTCTTCGTTTTCCTTCTAAAATAAGCGCTATATTTACTATTGTGGTCTTGGGTTCCTCGTGCGTCCCCTCGTGCTTACTGAATTGGCATGTAAGGCCAGTTGAAACTACTTCCGGAAAGCAACATGTCTCTGATGAGGGTTTCAATTGGGGTTTTACCTACCAAACGGACGAAAAACAATTGCTCTATGACCGAAGAAGAGACTGTGCGGAGAGAGGGCAAGCGCAGCAAAAGCTTCCCAAATCGAGTTGGCTGGTTGGGGTACTGGCTCCGGACGTACTCCTCAAGCGCACACTGCGACTTCTCCTGCAAACTTTCCACATGGGCCACGTCTGAGAGACCACAAGCATCTAGAGGCGGAAGAAAACAGATACAATGGTCAGACCAGACACCTTACTATTTTTTAAGTAATACATCCTTTTATACTAAGACACACATATCGTATCACACGAAAATAGTTCAAAGAATCCATTAATGTTCCAATATAACGAAACAGAAGAAAAGTCGGATCATTTCGGCATGACAGTTAAAAATTTCATAAACTTAGATTCCAAACAAGATTTATTCTTAAATACAAACACCTCAATGGCTGAATGTAATGAATGCACAAATAAGACATTAACATCATAAAAAAGGGCTTAGATGTGGACAGTGATTGATTTATACGTGAACAGCACCTTTACACCCACGCCTGTACAAAACCAAATTCATTTAAAGATATTTGAAACTGCTGACAGCATGTATGCATGTTGTCTGTCTTTATAAATCGTACACAGGCCTGTCTGCATGCGATTTGACTGTTTTAATTCCGAATTTTATAAATAAGATTATAAATAAGGCAAATTTATTTTTATCCATGTGAGTGAAATCAGGTTGACAAAAAATAATAAAGAATAAAACAAAAGCAAACAAAAAACATAAAATATTCCTTCATTCAAATATGCATCAAAACGGACAGCAGTCATTATTCTAGCCTCTCCACAAATGAGCTCATTCAAAATCAACCAGGCAAACAGCGAGCTCTCTGTGAAACCGTTGGCCATTATTCTAAAAAAAGACCTGGAAACGGCGTGTGTCCAAGATCCAAAATTATAAGAGCATCTTCGATTTTGCCGGAGCAGTACTCGTAAGGGGTTGTGACCTGACCTCTGTTCTGCATTTTGAAACAGCTTAAGGACTACGACAAAACCCCACGCAAGCCCCCTGTGAGAGACTACACTCAGCTGTGCACTGAACACTCATATGAATGGCTGTAATCACCCATAAATATGGCCGACGCATATTTGTAGCAAGGCAAGCCATTTTTCATGTTTACATTCGTATTATCTGAGTAGCGCTTGGAACAGTTTTTCTCTGCTTTTCACACACACACACACACACACACACACACACACACACACACACACACACACACACACACACACACGTACAAACTCTGTACAGTAGCACTATCTAAATTTACGAGGAATTAAATTCTTGCAACCGTTCTGAGTGTTAGACAGCACGTATCAGACGACATAGGACAAAAGTGATTAATTACGCAAAAGAAACCGGCTGCTATACCGAATTATGAACTCCTACGTAACAGAGGTGGTATACCTATATTCGCCATTATGAACTTGTACTTGAACAGCAAATGACATCAAGTGACACATTTCACGTCAACACAGCGCCACTTTATACAGACGTATGTGAACACTTACACGCATGTGTGAACGTGGGTCCGAATTATGGTATTTTTTTTAGTCCCTTGTGTTTTTATTTTGCGTTTTAGGTCTCTCTTTAATTCTGTAATGAAAAAATAAAAGGGGACAGTTGGGGTCACGACCCACAGCTGGAGCGAGTCCAGGAAACGACTTGGATCCCCAGCTCACCCTAACAAAACAAGGACTGGATTGTGAGACTTTTTTCCCCACATGGACTGAAAAAATCTGTTTCCTGATTTAAGCCTTGAAGCCCTGATCAGTAGTTATTTTATTCATCTTCGTGAAGCTTCAATGAAACGTGTTTTAGGGTGTCGTACACGGCTCTTCCCGGCTGCCAAGCTCGCTCAGTGGTGCAATAAGGCACGCTTTCAGCCGGGGAAGCCGAACATTAGGCCAACGTCCTTCCATTCGGCCTGCACCCCTCCCCTCCCCCTCCAAACATGACATCATTTATATCTGTCACTTTGGATAAATACAAATAAAATGATAACACATAAACATAATGCCATGTGGTATAAATAAAACGCATTTAAGGCTGCGTCAAGTAATCTGAAAGTAGGTCACGTTGTGTTTTATTGTACGAAACTTCCGTTGACGCCGGTTCTCGGTCAAAGTTTTACGAGAATTAATTGGACAGACCGTAATTGTTTGTGAACCAGGAGAGGGGCAGATTTGAATTTAGAAGACACTTTATTTTGATTATTTTAAAATACAGTTAGCAAATACAATAATTACATCGGCGTTAATTTTGAACCATATTTTAATTGCGCTTTCATAAAATAAATTTGCGGGTTTAGTCCCGGGTTAAGTAACACAAAAACAATAAAACGAATCAAAAACTCACTTTTGGAACGTGGAGTTATAATTTACTATCAGTGCATTTTAATCGTTATATTTTGTCAAGTCCTTTTTCACTGTCAACGTGTAAATATGAGTGGCGTCATCACAACAGTACACCATCATAAAAACATTGTATTATAAATTACGATGCTCTTATTTTGATGCATGTCACAAACAATGACTACAGCTCACAAGTCAATTTTTGCGAAGAACTCTCTGCTTCAGCGCACAACACCATATTGATGTAATTTCTCGACAGGGCAACACGCTCCTTACCTGTGGTGAAAAGCACTATGGCCTTCAAACAGCTGTACTCGGCTGAGTCGACGTGCAAAGCTTTCAGTTTCTCCACTTGCTCTTGAAAGATCCTAATGTGGTCCATGAAGGCGACAACTCTGTCCGCAGACATAGGAGAGGCGTGTAGGCCTGCAGCCGCGAGAAGTGGTGCCACGTGAAGGGGCATAGAGCACTGCGCCGCGTTCAGCACAAACAGCTCGCTCCAGGTTAACCTCAGAAGGGCCACCTGGTCCGTAATCTGCAGGTCTGGAAAGAAGGGGATATTCCTTGCCCACTCCACGGCACTAAAGAGCATCCGGGCCGCCAGTTCACAAATGTTCTCAATGCCCATAATGTTGTTGGGTTGCATGCACTGGCTGCCATAGCGGGACGTCGGGTAGGGCTCCGCTCTCAGGAGAAGAGAGATATATCCGGATAGGTACGAATGGCAGTGCAGGGGGTCCCCGTTTGTCAAGGCGAACTGGCCGTGGTGAGGCTGCGTGGGTGGCATCCGTCCCCTCTGCACCGCTGCAGTAAAAAGAGAAACTGCAGATATTGATGCCTGAATTCTACACATAAACGGCATTTTATGGTTCTTTCTCATAGTCTAACTGCACATATAATTATTTATAACATATATTTATATATAGCTACTACATACTAGCCTATATATGTGTGTTATATGTGTGCTTGTGTATGTGTGTTAAAAACTTCAATTTAAACCTTTTTTTTATTATTTGTATTTTTCCTCAACCTTTCATCAACTAGCCCTACTTATTGACATAGGCTAAATATCACTTTTGACAAACAGCATGTCATGTTATAACTTTGTTTTTGAATTCCAGACAGCTTCTCGTGTTGGATGGGGTTACAAAGATGTTAAATTGTGTTATTAAAAATAAAATATAAATCCATGCTTAACATTTACAACAAGCAGAATTGGAGCTCACTCAGCACTAGCACAAAGAAAGCACGGCAGCTCCGGCTAACCCTTAACCCAGTTAGCGTTGCTAGCTATTCAAGCAGTGCTATACACTCGAAATCCACAGTTCCGTGACTATTTTAAACAACATTCCAAGCCAAACATTTCATGCTATTAATTCTGGCCGTACTTCTGCATCTGAGAAGGCGAAACACAATTCCGAGATCATTATATGTGTGAATGAAAACACGATGCCTCCTTACAGCTTCGCCATAACAGCGCGGCATATCTCTACTTGTGTTATTCAAATCCAGATGCACATTTCTACGTTCCCTTCACGACCAGAACCGGGAAACAGATTAGAAAACACACCACTGTGAGCATTCGTATAGTAAAACCACAGTGGCAGTTTGATGCAGTATGCTTTTAAAAATACAAAATAATTTGCACAAACACCCAAAGGGGAAGATTTAATATTTTATGTTCCGTCTCCTCCACACATGTATTTGAAGGCGGTTCCTGCCGTTTCTGCCGGGGCGCTTGGAAGTAGCTAGTCGGGAGAGGAAACAGGGGCAGCAACGGGAATGGTTGATTCGGCACGGAACGCGGACAAAAGACATCAACAAGAAAACAAAAATCCCAATACCTTCCCGTCTCATGCCGACTTTGAGGCATTTTTTGAGGCGACAGTACTGACACTGATTGCGATGGTGCTGGTCGATGGGGCAGTTCCTGTTGGCACGACACGAATAGGTGAGGTTTCTCCGTACGCTCCGTTTGAAGAAGCTTTTGCAGCCCTCGCACGTGAACTGGCCGTAATGTTTACCACTCGACTTGTCCCCGCAAACCACACATTCTATGTGCTGAGGCTGCTGTTTTTCCGCCTGACTCTGGGTCGTCTGGTTCGTCGGTGTCGACTGTGCCGTATTGCTCGGGGGTCCGCCTTGCACCGGCGTATGAGGGGTCGGAGGGGCGACCTGCGAGCCCGCGAGGTTGAGCTGGCCTGGTTGAGGAGTGGGGAGGGATAGAGGTCCTACTTGCTGGGCTTGAGAGGAGAGGGCGCCCTGGGTTTCGGCCACATCGTCCTGGGAGCCTCTCCACACTACCATTGCCATATCTATTAGTCAACGTTAAGAAACTTTTTTGTTTCCCGTTTTTGGATTCGTGGTGCCTTGATTAACGTTCGGAAACAATTGAACCGGCGGTCGCTGGCAGGTATCAGCGAAGACAAAAACAAATATCGGTAATCTTTAGCTGGATTGTCGGTTTGAACTTGCGCAAAAATAGCATAGACCCCAAAGTGTCTCGCATGTGAAACAAAAGTAACTATGGGTTTTAAACCCGATGCGATAAGTAGCCGAATCGCAGTCGCGCGCTACGAGGCCAAGAACGGAGACGCTTGCAGTCAGCCATTCAGAAAACCAATACTGGAAAAAATACGGAAAACAATAAATTTTAACGTTAACATAACAAATAGATGGACACGATGTACGGAGACGTTCACGTTGTGCGACGCACAAAAAAGAATCGACAAAAAATGTTGTCAACTCTTAAAAAAATACCAGCAGCAAGCGATCCCAAATTCCAATAAAAGTCCTGAAGGAAACCATCAACTGGTAAAACAAAACAAAATAATAATAATAATATTGCTGCTTCTTCTCTTCTTCTTCGTGAGGTAGCTGGCTAGCTAGCACTAGCAGCCGCGCGCAGCTGAAGCCTGTGCTGTAGTCACATATGAAGTCAACTCTCCGGCAAGAAAGAGTAGCGTACAAATAATAAGAAAAAAGATCACAACCTGCAGAACCTCCTTCGCGCGCGTAAAAATGAGAAATGGAGCACAGAATCAAAGTGATCAAATATGTTAAAAGAGTTAGGTTAGGAAGTGATCGCGATTTGTAGGAGCTGTGCTGGCAGAATGCTTTCTCTCTGATCAGCTCACTGAGCTCTCTATATAGTGAACTTTGACACGACTGCTGCAACTTAGCACACGTTACCATGGAGATGGGCTGCCATATAAGGAAAGTGACTGTGTTTGACTGGTCAGAGCTCATGGACCGCCCCTTGAACCCCATTGGTCGGTCGGCACTTGTGCTACTTGGTGCTTTGCCAGAGCGGCGAGGTGGGGAGGTTGGACTGGGGGGGGGGGGGGGGGGTGGAAATTCTGCGTGGTCCTAAAGAGCAATGAATTATAACATAGAGGGAGGAAAACTCAGCCATTGGATTTCACACACAAATCTGTTTTTATAACGCAAAATAAAGCCCGGGGACTTGTGATTTTTGGCGTAAATCAGTAGCCTAAAGGATATTATGAACAATGATATCGGCACTTGGATAATAGTAACATTGTTTCTCAACATTTAATGCTTCTCTTAAATTTCTAAAGCAGTTAAATAAAGGTGTACATATGCATGAGTTGTTATTATTAGTTACTTAAACAGTTTCTTCCTTCAACGATTTCGCCATTTCGGAGACAGAGACACACTATTTTCTACAAGCTGGTATGTAATGCCATTTTATTGGTTTTACGTTGATTATTCGAATGTCTGTTACTACATATTTTACATTCCAAAACCATACAATAAGCCTGTACTATGTTATGGATCACGTTTAATACGTCGTGAACATTTGATAAATGATAGAAAGACGCAAAAAACATACGTATATTTGTGTAATTTTTGAATTAAATCCTTCTTGATCATTTTGGTGGCGCATTATACATAGTACCAAAAACAAGTATACTTATATTACAACACATCATCGTAAGATAAGTAACCTGTATAATGTGTCATTTAGATCAGGAGGGTGCTCGTGGGTGAGTGTCCACTCATTTCACACTGTCAAAAGTTTTATTCACGGGTGACCTGTTTGCTACACATACACTTATTAGAAAATAATTTAGCCCATTTGGACAGCTGGTGGATATTTATTCATTTACTTAATGCTACCAACAGACTCACAGATATGACTGTCTGTATGATACTGCATCCCGCTTTCCTCTAATACAATGGCAATGCAATTCAAAGTACCTCACGCTGAAGTGAATATAATCCATGAGAAAAAGCAAATTCGCGGTCATTCTATCACTCTGTCTTCTGGGGTTACAAAAATACACTGATGTATGGCCAAAGACAATGCATTTGTTACATTTATATTCATTCATTTGGCAGATGCTTTTATCCAAAGCGATTTACAAGTGAGGTACAGTACAACACAAGCAAACGCGATAAAGTTTATTAAAGCTTCTTAAATTTATTATTTCTATTAAAGCACATGGATTGCAATCCTGATTTGCATAGCCAGGGTCAGCAGTTCACTATCGTGCTGGAGTTAATACATTTATCGCTGCAGTTAATGAAATATAGCCGTTGAAAAGTGCATGGATACATTACTATTGCGACACCATTACTGGACAACTCATGTTAACTAAATGTTTTGAAATACTAGTTTTTAAAACCACATTATAAATTGTACATGTCGTAAAATGTGCACTGTGAAATTTCCAAGTACCGACTGGAAGCATTTTAAAAGAAAAATATATTATAGAAGTGTTTGGGTAAACCTCGTGGTGGATAAATTGGGTGGCCATGTACACATCTTAAATGTATTCCCTTAATCTGAGGCTGCTTGAGTAGCCTATCCTCTCGTTTGAGGACTGAAGACCTTCCTGAGAACAAGTGCCTCCTTCAGCTACTGAAGGTCTTAGTCGGAGCGGGTTTTAACCGCCAACTTGTGGTACTTAGAAAATCACCGGGGGCTGTCAGAGATGCGTCCACTGAAAAATTTAGAGGCAAATCAGAACATATGCTACCAATGAAGGGAAAAAATATCGAAGAAAGAATCTAATACAGTATCTGGGTGCCCCCTAGCGTATGAATAATTTCTGTCTGGAAACCAGTTAATATAGAAGAGCCATCTTAAAGGCAAACCGCTTCGATATCTCGTCTCCCACCGACACCAAAGTAGCGTGCGCCCATTTTGGTCTTTATACTACTTTAGGATTCTCCTTTTAATTGACTCGGACGCCAGCGAACTACGCGTGTCGGTCTCGCGCTACGCCGTTTTGTCCATATGTTGGAGCGCGCATCGGAGTGCGTTTAGTAAACGCTATTAGCCTTTTGTTCCAGATAACTACTGACTCGTTTAGCCTGAACGCTGCACTTTTTCTCCAGTCATGTTCCCCCGGTCCGTACTTGTTTCCTAAATGTGGCGGTCAAAAGAAAAATACGCTTTCCGTAAATTAAGCCGAGTCGTTATGGATTTTTAACCATGCCATTCCAGTGGTGAGTATGGAGATTTTTGTACTATTTGTCTGATGAATGCAAGCATGCTTGTTATTATAATCGCTCCCGCACTATCAAACAAGGGTTGTAAGCAAAGCTACTTTTAGCAGTGGATACGGACAGATGCGAGCCAAAGTAGCAACATGGTTGCTAAGCCATAAAACGGACGAATTTGTAGAGCTTACAAAATGTTTCGAAATGTAGCATATTCTTCTGATCTTACCTTGTCGTGAGATATCTCGAGAACGGGAGACGCTCAAAAGGCATGCATCCCTCAAGGACACGTTTCCATACAAAGGATTGTGGTTCAATAACTTTGGACTCATTACCTTCGTGTTTAGCGTAGACAACCTGAAATGCTAAACACAATAAAGTACACCTCACCTGAGAGCGACTCCATTAAAATCTGTTGCGAGATGTGGTTGGCTTTGTACGCATATAGGCTATTAACATTCGTTTTCTTACAAACGTACCAAAAGAATCAGCTGTCGAATCACCCTCCGCGTAATGCATCTTCTCTTCAGTTGCTCGGGGATGAAAATATACTAGATCTTCTTTTTATTTTCGCTTTATGGTTTGTTTGGACGGAGAATCAACCTTCTCTCTCCAGCACGGGAGCTTACCGCAAGTCATGCAAAATAAAATAATAATAAAAAAAATCTTAAACCGCGGGCCCCAACAACTATTTCGAAAACTTAAGTTTCAGCGTAGGTCCTCTTTAATTGATAAGACCGTCGCGACCTGACGCAAGAGGAGTTTCACTTGGTTGTTCTTAAAATACAGAGGGAAAAGAGAAACGTCAAATAAATATGTATGTATACACATTTAGGTTAAGGGGAAAAACCCTAAAGCAGTTAACCCGAAAAAAGCCGAAAAATGCTTTTGGTTACTCCCGGACGTTTTTTTCTGCCCCGTGAGAGGCAAAAAATGGTGCTCCGCGCTGTAGCTTTGGGCGTGCAGTGAGGGGGGAGAAGGAGGCGTGCGGTGCAGAGAAGACACCTGTCTGTATATAAAAAAAACTTCTTATATGGTTATATGGTTTATTGCTTTCTTTACATTTAATGCAACTGTTTGCCTTGTCCACTTCGTTAGGTAATTATGCTTTCCAGGGCCGCCCCGCCCCCTTGAAGCCACTGTCCGAGGTGAATCCTTATTTTTAGGTCGAAACAACATTTGTTTCTGAAAATACCTAAAGATAAGCACTAAACGCCGGTTTTAAAGTAGAAATGATCCGATTACGCTACACACACAAGGCACTAAATAAAAACTGTGATAGAGTGCATGCGGAGCTTATAAACAAGAAATTAAGGACGAAAATAATACGAGAAATGTGAAAAATTAAGCAAACTAGTGTGAAGTTTGAGTTTCAAAGTACATCGTAATGTCTCTATTTAATCTTGACATGATTTACGTTCTGCAGAAGGATTAAACAAGATAGCATTTTCATGTGCATTAATGTATCTTTGGAACCTTATTCGTACCCTTGTCTGCCCCTTCCCTGGAATGTGTTGAAAATTCCAGGTGTGAAGCCTAATAAAGGTGTTTCGCTCGTTGGTCCGTTCTTTTGAAAATAAGCGTTCCAACCACGGCGAAATTCCCAAGCGGTCGACTTTTGTCTGTGAAGAACCGATCTCCGGGTTGCGAAAGGGACAGAGGGGGTCACTTAAAATCGATTTTTATTTGTCTCGCCTTGTCTTTTCGGATCAACGCCTTTCAAAGGACACGGAGGCGCTCCCTCAACCTTAAAAAAAAAAAAAAAACGTGTGTAACACGTTCTGTACCTCAAGTGAGGCGAAAAGGACTGCCACTGCAAACGAGGCATTGACACGAAATTGACCATTCGTGATGTGTGCACATACATGCAGAACTTTTCGGACTTTGTTGAACCACAAGATATATACCACTACTGCCGCTTGTTAAAAAAAAAAGAAAAAGAAGATACATGTTAAACAAAATCTATGAAAGCCGTGCCAATGCATTTAAATTATCCAAAAATCAACCACTTCTAAGAAACGCTAACCACATATTCACACAGCAAAGATAGTAATAGTAATTACGTTAACAGTGTCAGTAATGAAGAACAAATTGCACTGCGTGTGCAGGAAGGCTAAAATAGAGACGGCCTCCACGGAGTGAGTTTCAGAGAGGGTTTAGAAATTTATCAGGCCCTCCGTTCCACTACTTCGAAGTGAGGTGTATCCCGCAACGCTTTGAGCTCCATGTGGCACGGGTTTGGTATCGCACAGGTGTATTGGTACTTCACAGTTAAAATATCTGTAGATTTAGCCTACTGCACAAAAATTGTATAGCCACATTTGTAGCGAACTTCATCCCTTTGAGACAAAGTAAAAAATATCAAGGAGTTAGATGTATTTAGAGATTCATATCGAAACAATGATTTACATGCAATAAAACATCCTTTACACTTATATTATTATTATTATATTACACACACACACACACACACACACATATATATATATATATATATATATACATATATATATTTTTAATAATGTATTGAATATAGCCTACATATTATACGGAAACTGATTTGATTACATATTTATGTTTGTATGTTTGCGTATTTATTTAAAAGTAAATATAAGACCTCTACAATATAGAATTAGGGTATGCCGACAATCTTGTTTCTTGTCAAAAAGTGAAAACGTTTCACTCTCTTTTTTTCTCGGTTCCCTCTAAGGAAGGCATAGTTCTGTTAGTGTCACAAATAAACAAAAGCGCGCTTCCATGAATATCTCCCTCCATTAGAATAGGAGCCGTGGATGTCACCTGACGAAATATTTACCTATCACACACAAATAGCAGGGCTTTCTACGATTTTGCCTGTTTGGAGCGCCGCGAGAGAGGGAAAGCAGGTTATAGTTGATTGTAAAGCAGGTCGCACACTCCGACCACGGCGCCCTAAGATGTGTCCTAATCGGGATAAATGGAGTCAGGCCAATCGATAGGCAGTGATTAGAAGAGTCGGTTGTTGACATCAAGGGTGCTTCGACAACGAGCTTGGAGCACCAAGTGCGTTCCGTCACAGTTGGGGTAAAGGGATTTGGGCCAGAACAAACAAACAGACAAAAAACGTAACAACCCCGCAGCATTCAGTTATGACTAAAAATGGACAAAATGTATCACTTATGCCCCAGCCACCACAGCTCCGTTGAAGAAAGAGAACAAAAGATGCAAATTGTTAATTACAAATGAAAGACATAAATAAATGAATAAAAAAAGTTTTCGAACTGATTTTGGAAAAGTGTGATGTTTACATAGCTTCCCAGGCATGACATTGTTCGCCTGTCTCTCCCATGAGAGATGCGGGGTCAAACAGCGCTATTGCCATTGCTTGATAGGACTGTAACGCAGGTCGCACTAGGTTAGTTAAGGGAGTCGACCACCCTTCGAGCAGAAATTCTGCATCTATTAATTAGACGTGTGCAGGTGAGCCTGAAACTGTCGGCGGAGGCAAGGAAAGTTCACATGCATTTTATCGCTTCCTTTATCCAGTTCTCGGAGCAGGAGATAGAAACACTGACTTCAGGGCCACCGAGGTCCCGGCCTGACTAACCCTTCCAGACCCGGCGCGGAGCAAAGGTTAACCAGTCTCATCAAATTCAAGAGTCCGATTCAGTTAGAAGAAGAGCAAAAAACGTAAAAGAGGAATGAATTGTCCCTCCTATACGTCCAGCACTGCTAAACAAATTGGGTTGGTTTAAGTGGCCGCACAAGTATATCCATCCACCAATCCCTCTGTCAGCCACTCACGGACATCTAAATTCAGCTGTTTCTGAGTGAGTTCAGTGCTCAATTATTAAAACCAGGAGATGCGATTTTTCACAAAATCACAATGACAATTCATTGTGAAAACACCCACAGTTTATGTGAAGCTGCATCCTGAAGTGAAATGCGTCACTGAAATGCCCCCGTCATACATGTTGAACGAGTTTAAGAGTTTGGTTGTTATTTAATTTTTTGTGTATATATGTGTGTGTGCTTCTGCGCGTGTTCGACCGAATCATTTATTTGATAAAATGAACACCCAGCAGCTATAACAACAATAATAAAAACAGTAATAATAATAACAGATAATAAAAGTAATTAACGATCGTTATTAGTGCGCTAGTACACTATAATCTTTGCAGGTTATACTTAAACGTATGCTGTATAAATCTGAACACGACCAACAGGAATTAATTAATAATGTCCAGAATAGCTGGTCTTGTCATCGTGATGGCTGTCATGCGAGTCTCGTGAAGTATACCTGTAGTATATAACTCAACTCACTACCCAGCCAGTGAAACATTAGAAGTAAGCAGACGGATAGCGATGCAACATAATTATATACCTAAGAGAGAAAGCTATAGTTGAATGGGTGTTTAAAAGTTCTGAGTGAAAGGAGGTCTCATGGCCTTTAACGCCAATACGTTCATTTTATTCCACCGTTTATGTTAACACAAAACCGCCAATATAGCGGGATCTCTGTAACGCAAAGCTGAATATACTGGTTGTAAGATTGGCTGTATTTTATATTTTACAAGATTGCTCGCTTCAATCGCATTTGCAGCTCTCGCCACGGACTATCTGCGAGCGTTTTCCCCATTTCTTTGTACCCCCTCTGTCCCTGGCAAACCTGCATTATTGTATTCTGAAATGCCTTTGATTTCAAGGAGTCCCAGAGTGTTATCTTACTAACCCCGCCTCGGATGTTCTGGAAAAGGCAAAGCTGGGATTCATGTCTTTGGACAACTGAACTAAAGAATTTTAAACCTGACTTTAAATGCACGATAAATAGTTCATAGTATACGTAACTTGTTTGTCCAATACCCTTTTTCACTTGAACAGAGACACTGTTGCTGCACTTTACAGTAAATTTGCCACAGCCAGTCTCCATAATCTGTCCCAGGGAGTTGAAATAAGATAAATAGCTGTACGTTATGCCTCGCGGACCCAAGTAGTGAGTGATCTCTACGAAGAGACGAAATTCCCTTATCGACGCGATAGATAAACAGTAGATATATTTTCTTGAAACCCTTGAGGCACGACACTAAACCCAGCAAGATAAATGCGCTGAAAAGTTTCCAGTGAGATGTCGGTTGACATTCTTTTCTCCGTTGTTGGAATTCACGCGCAGAACCAGAATACTAATTGAATTACAGGCACCGCTTGCAGCAGATGCGTGAACACCACCCACGTGAAAACATACGCAACGTCAAATCCTGTCACAAAGTAGATCCATGTGTCCCCAGACAGAGATGTAAAGCATGTTGACACAATCTCACCGCGTCTCGTTTCTCGTGCAGAACATTAACTTTACAAGTACTCCTGACAACTAGTTGTGCACCCACAATACATATCCGTTCATTTACCCTACCCCAGCTTCTAAAATTACTTTCCGAAAACGTTGTGGTCCAAGATGCTTCTTTATTATGTTCTATGGATCCAGTGGTTAGAATCTGGCAGGACGCCCGTGTGATGAGTTGTTAGATTTGATTTCTACAGTCCAAAGCAGGTACACTCTTGTCATCAGGATATGCTGTAATATCATATTATACACAAACACGGTGGGAACCTTATAACCATGGGAGTGATATGGGACTAGACAGGGGCTTTAACCTCATGCCCCTTTCTTGCTGCTTAACAATGAGAATTCACTCTCACACCACTGTCTGCTTAGAAGCTCTTTTCTGGAATCAGATGTAACTACCTTAAGTTATTCAGTTATTCGTCGCTTTCACTGTTTTTTGGAATAATAATAATAATAATAATAATAATAATAATAAGAAGAAGAATAACAAGAAGAATAAACTTACTCATATCTATCAAAATGTCACATATCGAAATATTCGTCTTTTGTTGTATGCATTCCAGAATGTTTTGTGCAGATTAAAATGAACCGTGCTATGAATGAATATAATATATAAAAATAATAATAATAAATACATGCACACGTGATATAGCGAAGTATGAATTGTTTCCCGTCTTGTGGTTTCCAATTGAGCTGTCAAATGTCGGGTTGTGCGGCCACTTTCAATGTGAAGGTGTTTGAGGAAAATACAAGGGGATTAGTGGATGATGGCTTGAATGAAAGTTACTTTGTCCCCAGGAATGAACTCTCTTAAAAATGGGTTTCTCCTGAACTCTCCGAGCTGTGGAAGAGTCCATGGTATCATTTAACAGCAAAATGAACTGGATTATGGTTTCATTCCATATAAACTCTGGCCTTTTGCCCAGATATGTTGTAATGCCTGCAACATGACTTCCAATCAAACAAACAAACAAAGCAAAACAAAACAAACTAAAACAAAAATCCGTCTGATGAGTTTTTGAAGGCTGCAAAACACCGCTATCTACGCATTTACCTGGCAGACAGGAAGGCAGAATCTTTAGAGCAGAGCTTCCACAGATTCTGAAATGCGATAGAGAGGTATTGCCTCAATTTTTACTTTAAATAAAGTTGGTGTTACTTCACGAGTACACACATGCACAAGCACACATGTATGTGGTAGCAATAGCGAGTGAAATTGTGTAAGATGCCCACACATTATCTGAATACAGTATAGATCATGCTTTTGTAGCCTATACCGCAATATTCCATCATTCTAAGGAAAATCAAAGCACAGAAGCTTTAAGCAGCCCCACGTAAATTTTCACAGCAGGATTTATGTATGTATGTATGTATTTATTTATGTCAGTCACAGATGACGCGGGGACTGTCATGACCCAATTTATCTGCGAGAGCAGTCACCGAATGGGTTTTTCCTCAGGTCTCTGTTTATTCTCGGATATTATGTGATACAACACCGTTTTCAGTTAGGGCGAAGAAATAACAGATCATTCTTTTACTTATCAATAGTTTTAGTATGAGTAGTAGTAGCTGCAGTTTGATACAAGTCTAGCTGAAATAGTAGTATCTCTGGTATTAACAGTAACAATACACTATCATTCTTTGGGTTGCATTTTTATTAGACTTCTCGATTAACATTGTTAAATGTTGTCATTTAACAGAAAGAAAGAGAAGAAATGCATCTGAAAAGTTTGATGGAAGACTATTTACACGTCAGACTCAGTGCACAGTGGTGTAATAAACAGTGATAACGAAGCAAAACGATTAATAGATTATTAGTGAATTCATAAGTGCGATACTCTTGTGCATGCTATTCCTGTGCAAGATTTCTGATTTTCCTCCCTTTCAAATAAGGAGAATAGAGGACAGAAATGGGGGATAGAGTACAATTTAGTGTTTTTTTTTACCCCCACTAACTCAAGCTTTCTCTCTTCACATTTTGAACTTGAGGAAATGAGGAAAAAAATGAGAGACTTTTTCCACATTGCAGTCTAAAATTCATCCACATGTCAAACACAACGCCTGTTAGAATATCTCAACAGACTTATCCGCATTAATTCATTTCACATGCGCGTCATTTGCTTTTTTTTTTCTTAATCACATTTTTGTGCCATTTACACCATCTCTGAGGGGAATTGCCTCTAGATCCGTTTTCTTAAACTGATGATGAATTCCAAAGTGGATTGAAATCTGTGTACTTTGGTGAGACTCTCTGTGTGTTTTTGTCCGGTATAAATGTGCTCAATCATAATTGTAAACCTGACTAGTCCGGCACTTCGCCGCATTAAGGGATGTTTACTACACTGGGTAAATTGTTGATACTCGGATTTCCATTCCAATTCTGCGAGCAATGAGATGCAAGGTTGTATTTGCCTTAAATAGCACTTGTTTTGAAATCAGATTAAGAGGTAGAAGCGCCCATTTGTTTTGGAAATGGCCGAGAACTTTGCATATTAATCATTATTTCAAATTCCGTGCTCGAGTATGGCTGTCCATTCAGCACAGAGCAGCCAGTTGTTATTTGATTATTAACAAAAATATATAAAACAAATTTACAGCGTGAAAAATGACGAAGATGGGTTTTAGTGATTGTTTATGCTATGCTAGCTTGTAGCGATGTCAGCTACAGTATAATGTTTGCTTGTTGCGACATACATAAGGGATCCACGACAGCACTTCCTATTGAACATAGTCGTGATTCAGATTTTTTTTCTCACATTGGCGGATGAAATATAATATTGTTGTGGCGAGAAAAAAAAAAGAAATAATGACCTAGTTAGCTCTTTGTGTTTAAGCCCGTCTTTCAGAAGTTGGCTACTTCAATTGTTCAGTGAACAAATCAGCACATCTAACTAAAAGCTAGGTAGAACCATACCTTGCTGGCCATAGCGAGCGGTAATAGGGAGCCGAAAAGTTACACCGACTCTAACATCAGGCAAACCGTGAGTTTTAATTCATCTGGCACTAATGTCGGTGATGAATAATTTACTTTGATGAAACCTTCCATTCGCGCCTCACCAGCGACGACTGTCTAATGATTCATTAAAACGAAATTAGCTACAAAAATTGTTAATTGAATACGTTTGAATACAGATATACTGTGATGCGGGTAGCCATGTGTTCTTCATAGCAGTTCTGCCCCATCACACTCTGTGCCAACATTAACTGCACAGAGTAAAGCCATTGATAGAAACCTAGGCTAGAAGCACTGGTAACACATTCTAAGGAGCTACACGGTTTCCAAGTGCTGAAGCCATTGCCATTTATCCACATACACAGCTGAACACATCAAAGGAAGCCAATGCTACTTTGTATAACTGTGGTTTACTGAGCAAATTTTGAAGAAACAGTGAACACGTTGTATTCACCACTGACAACCAGAATGACTCAATCATTCAAAAACTACACTGTCCAAAAAAAAAAAAAAAAAAACCCCGAACCTGTTTTCTTTTAGAACACCATAAGTTCAGTACAACTTGTCTCATTGTTAACCTAATGAACTGATCAATCGGTCAATCAAGCAACCAGTTAAGCAAGCACTAGATCACTGGGAATGTTACCATAATGGTTGAAGTAAGTGTTGAGAGATGACCTAATGGACCTAAGGCACACGTAGTATATGTGGTATAGTACATGCTGTTCAGAGGACTGCATGAAAGCCACATTAAATAACCCTCATATTTTGGCAAGGAAGAAAAGTGTTAAACCCCCCCTCCCCCCCAATCTGCTAATGGAAACTGAAGATAAACTCAAAGAGCAAATTCACTTTGTGTGTTGTGGTAGATGGTAGAGTTGAGCTAACATGAAAAGAGACTAAAGCTGTGACAGATTCAGAGGCGCATGCAAGGTTCTTACAGTTAGTCCTTCACTCACCACATGTCTATGCTCTTAAATCCTTACCCAAAGAAAGCTGGAAAGTCTCTACACAAACAAATATTCTGATAACTTTGATATTGCTTCAAAGGTCAAAGAACGCGAACAGAAACAAGCCGGGACAAAACACATAAAGATTTGGACGGATTCAATATCAAAGAGTTCAGGGGTTCCTCTTTCTGAGGAATTTCTGCGTCAAAGCTAAGTGAACAGAAAATTAATGTATTGGGAGGATGTGGAGTGGTGATCTGCTGTGACGCAAATGTTGTCAGCGTTTGTTTTTTAGCAGTTCAGAAAATGTTTTTTTTTTTGCCTGCTGCCCCTATAGATGTAGTATCTGAGGAAACAGAAGGAAACCCTGGCCTGTGATACAATTTAGCTTAGCATATTTGAAATGTCTCCCCAAACCACAATAATAATATACAATAAAAATTTAAAAATAAGACTACAGTATGTTTACATGCTTATGTTAATTTGGTAGGGATTGGGAAAGAGTGAGGGAAGAGAGAGGGAAAGAGAAAGTGTGTATGTGTATGAGGGATTGAGTGTGTGTGTGTGTGTGTGTGAATGTATGCTTTTGTCTCAGTGTCAGTGTTTGTGTGCGATTGAAACTGTGTGTATGTGAGTGTATGTGTGCATGTGTTCGTGAGAAAGAAAGTGTGTGTGACTGTAAGTGCATCTGTGTGTTTGAATGACATAGTGTGTGTGTGTGTGTCTGTGTGTATGTGTAGGTGTGTGAGAAAGTGTGTGTTCAAGAGATAGAGTGTGTGTGTGTCTGTCTGTATGTGTAGGTGTGTGAGAGTGTGTGTGTGTAAGAGAGAGTGTGTGTGTGTGTGTCTGTGTGTATGTGTAGGTGTTAGAGAGAGTGTGTGTGTAAGAGAGAGTGTGTGTGTGTGTCTGTGTGTATGTGTAGGTGTGTGAGAGTGTGTGTGTAAGAGAGAGTGTGTGTGTGTCTGTGTGTATGTGTAGGTGTGTGAGAGAGTGTGTGTGTAAGAGAGAGTGTGTGTGTGTCTGTGTGTAGGTGTGTGAGAGAGTGTGTGTGTGTGAGAGAGTGTGTGCGTGTCTGTGTGTATGTGTAGGTGTGTGAGAGAGTGTGTGTGATTGTGTCTGTGTGTTCTTCAGTCATACGAGTTTCTCTGCTTCCCTTACCACCTGCTTGCCCTGAGACCCCCCCCCCCCCCCCCCCCAGAAGGCATCAGATCTGAGATAGCTCACTCAGTTCGATCCAGCCATGATGGATTACGGAGTCAATTTAAACGGCGAAGGATTAATTTGTTTCACCGATTTGTCTTCAGGCTGAATGCCAGCCTCTCTTCTACAGTCTTCACTCTCTGCCTTTCTTTTCTAAAGCTGTGTATACTTTAAACTGACGACCGGACACTGAAACAGGACAGGTGTAACTTTGATCCGGATCCTCACTGATCCGGAAGGTTCTCACCCTGAAAATTAGATCCTTTTGAATTTATGACAGGTCCACTTTGCTGCGTTGAAGGGAGAGCCAGAGCACAGTCAATGTCTCTTAACAACATCTCTTATCAACAACACGGTGTCTGCAGCCTAGTAGAAGTTCAGTTCCTATAATTAAACTTCACTCCAGTACAGTGGCTTCAGCAGATTGGCCTTAAAAATGCCAGTGTTATTTTTCAGCCTTGGCTTGCTTCTTTTATGTACTCATTTTAGTTTGAGTGATGTCAAATAAATGCCTAGGAAGTAACAACAGCAACAACAAAACTAGTAACCAGAAAGATATTGAACAGCTTGGGCTGAACTGTTCCACAGACCTATGGAATTAAAGACTTCTGGGTCACACAAGAAAGTGATAGCTAAACACAGTAGGGGAAATTCGTTTGGACTACTTCTTCCGAAATATCTGGCGACAATCCCATTGTCCGTTATTCTATTTGGGGGTATGCGTGGAGATGGGAAAAAAAGCCTGAATTAAAGGATGGAGTTCAATGTCAGCCATAGCTAACTTCCAATTAGGGTTAACATTGTCCATCACTGTGTCCTGTGTAGTTTTTATTTGCAAAAAATTATTTTGGAAAATGATGCCCAGATGCTCCTTTTTGAGCATGATCAAAGCTTTGCATGACTGTCTGTGGAATGAAGTACGTGCACATTGAAGTCCAGATAGTACAGCTACTTATTAGAACTAAAAAAAAAATTTGACTGTTTGTTTCTCATAACTGGAAACAATGCTGTCATGATGTGACATGATTAAACCATGAAGTAAAACATACGAGCATTTTGCTGTTAAAAAAGCGGAAGTTCCCATACTCTTTTTATTTTCTTCTGGGAGTTTATTTTTGATGAAATACACTACTCTGAGGTCAATAAGTTAAATCTGTTTTGTTTTTGTGAAAGAAAATTCCTTCTCTACACTCTCAGGGGAAAGATGGAAAACGGAGAAGTAAAGTTGGATTTTTTATCTTTTTTTAAAATCTTTCTCTGTACACTGCCTGTACATCACAGAGAGCTTTCTACATGTTAGTGGAGCCGGAGTCCATTAGCAGTGAAGCATCCCATCACTGAGTGTGGTGCAAACAGATGAAGAAGACCACATTAGACTGTGTTAAAGCTGAAAGGATATATGCTGGAGTGAGAACTACACCTGGAATGCAGGTGCAGGCGAGTGGACACACACACACACACACACACACATACACACACACACACACACACACACACACACACACACACACATACACACACACGCACACAGACACAGACACACAGACACACACACACACACACAAACTAATAACTAATTTAAACTAATACACACACAGACACTCACAAACACACCCTGACAGTTAACATTAACATACTTTTCTCCTGAGATCAGCAGGGCTAAGACTCACACAGTTTGGGGTGGTACTCCTGTGGGTGCAGGACAGTGGGTATGTGCTTTGTGTGCCCTGTATGGACGGCTTTTTCCCCTCAGCTGTCATCTGAGAGGCAGCAGGGTTTGTGTGCAGTGCTGTGGGGTGCGTTGAGCTCTGCATGCCGGAGCCGTGGAGACAGGCCACGTCACATGGCACGGATGGAGTCACCTATTGAAACACAGGTGACAAAGATTAATAGGACATGTCTGTGTTGGGGTGGAAAAAGTTACACTTTGCTGCAAATTTACCTCCGGACAAAAGATGAACTACACCACTAATGCTCAGTAATCTGTCTGTCAGCCCCACGTCGGTCTCCTCAAAGTGAATTCCAGAGTTATGCAAGAAATCACTCGATTTTTTGTACAAAAAAATAAACCTTGATTAAGGATGACTTTTGTCTTTTTTTGACATGTTCATTCACTGTTATGATATATGATATTTACTTGAATGAAATCAATGAATGTGCCACCATTTTCCTGAGTGAAAGAAAATACTTTTGTTGGTTTTAACTACTGGTGAAGGTCCAGATTTGTAGAGAACATTTTTCTTACACAAACATGCCCTCAGAGTGAAACACAAATGTAAACATATATTTGAAGGATCACGGTTCTATACTGCCTGTTTCGATAAATGCTTTTAGAAGTAATAAACATGAAATTGCATGTGGTCAGTATTTAATCCATAAATCACTTACTTAGTGGATGGTTAATGTGGAAAAAACTCTCAAACAATATTAACTTGAATTTTAAGGAATTAAAAGAATATGTATTGATACATTTAGACAAGTTGCATTTTCTTTGCTTTTTAATTTTTTTTTTTTTTTAAATCTGCTGCTTTCAATTAATAAATAAACATTTTGTTATATTATTGTTTTTTAATTTAATGGCTAAGTGCAGGACAGAAATGAACAATAGACAACAACTGTGTTCTCATGCCTACCATTCTCATTTTCCCTTAAATATGAACCAACAGTGAAAAAATAAACTTAACAAAAAATATGAAACGTGGTTCACTTGGAAGCTCTAAATCTTTATATTTATTACAAAAGTGAAGCTGACGTTTTTACAGCTTCACTTTGCCAAGGTTTCCATTTCTCCACAACAGTGGGATACAATGAAAAGCATTATTTTCCAAACCTCGGCCTGGCCTCAATCAGACGCTGCTGGACCAAATTCGACTTATTAGGAAATATAAATATTTTCAGAAGTAATCAAAGGGAGGAGCACGCGATTGATTCGGCCCACGGCCTGGGCTTAATTGGAAGCAGCTTGTTGCTAATGACAGCTGCTGGAAGAAGCAGGTCTCGGTCTGGTTCGCCTTGCCCTTCGGCAGGTTTGAACAGATTACATACTTGACATGACCTGCCCATAAATAAATAAACAGGCATCAGCATCCTCATAATCTTGGTACTCCTAATAATCATAATCATAAACATAATGTAAATGCAATGTAAACGGCAAACAGACCAAATGGAGGAGGCGTGGCTGGCTGGGCGGGGCACTAATGCAAGGCCAGCCAGTCACCACAAAGGGCTGCAGTGACACTTGTTTGCGCTGGGCTGCACAGAGCCTTTCAGACAGCAGAGGTGGTGACCTTAATTTGAAATCTGCTGGCGGAGAGCACAGGCACTTGGGTCCTGTGCTTTCTCACTGCACTAAGTATTTTCAGACTTTGTGGGGAAGGCTAGTTTGGTCTGTGTTGCTACACTGATGATGTAGTAACATATTACAGTATTGACATTACATATCTGGGGCTACTTGGATTACTTTTCGCTAACAGTACTGAACGCTTACAGTGCTACCTGTAAATCCTAACTGCTAAAAGTGCCCACGACCCAGGAGCATTAATGGCCATGCAACAGCAGTTTGATCACAGTTTGTGGCTCATTACCTGGTAACACTTGACATTATCATGCAGAGTGAAAATGATGTAGAACTGAGAATAAATTAATGAATGACTTTAAAGTGCAGTTTTGCTCTTAAACCTAAAGAGCTCAATTTGATTATTCATTACTTTCACAGAGAGATCACTTGTAATGCAATATTAATAAAAGAAATACAGTATATTAAAAAGCAGGTAACATCATGCAACATTGAGACTGTGTATCTCATAAAAAAAAAAGAAAAGAAAAATAGAAAAACATTTTTTCTTATTATTTCTTATTATTCTTATTATATTCTTATTACTGAGCAAACAATCTGAAATGCTTCTCTGCCACTGGATTGGAATATTGTCCCTAAGGGTCAAAGGTCACATCACAGTCTTGCATTCATGTCCTGTGTCCACCGGCTCACAGTGAAGGACCACACCCTGTGCTTCCATTGGCTAAAATTGAAGACTGCCTGCCAATGGCTAGCTGAGGCCAACAGAGCTTCCAACAATCTCATTCTGTATGGGTCTCTCCATTATTCATTTATCAATATTAATAAAACACATCATTAATGATTTAATTAATGCGTATTATTACATTATCAAAACAACAGTGCCGCTGTTAAGACGACTTACATAGCCAAGGCAATTCATATTCATCTTACATATCTTCCATCTCTGTAAATATCCATTTTCACAGCAGGATATTTACAGAGGCAGTGTGGGTGAAGTGCCTTGGTCAGGGTTACAGCAGCAGTGTCCCGGCCTGGATTTGAACCAGCAGCTCCTGGGTTGTATGTGTATGTCCCTGACCACTGCACTGCATTGCTGCCACATACCAGAGGCTGCCAGGAATGCGTCGCCAGAAGGTCAAGGAGAGTTCAGAGCTTGCAACCCTGCAAGAGATGTTTCCCCCACCTCTCCACCCAAGGTCAGGAAGGATCGCTGACTCGGAAACCTTCTCCTTCCAAGTCTCTTTTCCATGACCCTGTGGTCAGAAAGTAAGTGCTGTAGTCATTAAATTAGCATCACAGAATGCAGTTTTTTTTCTGGCCAACAGGCGGTGAGTCATACAGTATGCTTTTACAGTTTGGCGCGTTTACATGAAGCCTGCGTTTTAATGACTCGTTTTTTTTTTAAACCGTAGCAGAGACATTTTGGAGCGGGAGTGTTCCTCCCCTGCCTTAACCTGTCTTGCTGCCTGCTGGGTCTTACACCTGCGGAGGAGGAGGTCAAAGCTTCACCTCACTTTGGATCGTGACCTAGGGGCAGATTAAATTAGATTAAACAGACGGACAGCAAGGTTTGTGTGTCCCTTTAAACAGAGGCCTATGCAAGGTCTCAGGACGGGAACAAGTTCAACAACCAGGTAATGATTAAACTTTAGACTAAGTTGGTAATCCATCTGTATAACACCACATTTATCACTAAATGAGACAGAAGGTACCTTATTGTTTTTGAACTAGTGTGACCCAACTTGTAATCCCCATAATATTTTCTTAGTGTGTGCAGAGATAGTTTGTGCAATCGCTTATAGAAAACTGGTAGGGGGAACTGATATTTACATACCAATAGCTTCAATACTTTTCATGAAAAAAGCACGCCTAGAGGTCAATTCCTATGTCTGAAGACAAACTCTTCCTTCGAGATCTGAGAGAACTGGAGGTGATGAAGGCAAAATTCTTCAGGTAGGTTTCTCACTGAATATTGTACAAAAAGTGTAACAAAAGGGTCCAAGAAAGTATATAATCTTTACATCCTTAAATGAATCAAAGTGAATAAAAAATCCAATGATACAACACTACATTTACATTTACATTTATTTATTTAGCAGACGCTTTTATCCAAAGCGACGTACAAAAGTGCATAGAGCAAGTATAGCGACAGTAAGGGGACAGGATGTGTACAGTTCCACAATGAGACAGTTCTCAGCTGAGAGCAAGGTCTGTTTGAGGACACAGTACTGTCAGATTTGTACAGCTACAGCGTATAGGGCAACTAATACGATACAAACAGCAAACTTCAACAACTTCAAACGGCGCAATGAGCATCAGGGTAAAGGCGGCAACAAGAAACAATTTAAAAAGCACAGCAATTTACGACAGCACTGATTGGGGGGGGGGGCAGTTTTGCAGCAGCAATTTTGTGCTGAGTCAGTCCAGGTAGAGTCTGAAGAGATGCGTCTTCAGGCCCCGTCTGAAGGACACTACAGACATTGTCAGACATTTTAAAATATACTAAACAAATAAACAAAACACAGCAGTACATTTTACAGTCTGAACCAAAAACAATCTGACACTGATAACAGTTATTCCTCTGTCTGATCAATATTTGTCCATAACTCACTAACTTAAAAATGAATGCAAGCTTCCTTTTCATTCAATACATTTTTAATTTAATTACTTTTGTCCACACACTTGCCAAGCCTTATTTGAGAAAAAATGTGACGCTTGAATTTAATTGCGTCAAACTCTTAAAGGTGCAGTGGGGTACCCCATGAACTGTGGGGGTGTATACAAGTAGCAGAAACTTCATGGATTTCACTGTGATTAAAGCTTCTGTTTGCTGTCAATCACAACTCACATCAACCAATCAAATTACTTGGCTATCTGTAGCAAATCACAACAAATGGTTCAAATCAATGAGCCATTGATAACACTTAGATCTATACACTCTAGTGCTCACTAAGCCAGGTTTGCACTAGTCAGTGATTAAGTACTACTAAAATTGGTGATGCCTATCCAGCTACTGCTAATCACCAATTACTGGTCGCGACACAGCCTGGCATGAGTTGATGTGTGTCTAAGTGCGTCCTGGGGCAACTGAGTTTACGTCCCCACCAAGGTCCTGTGCTGAGTCTGTGACCTTTGACATTTATTTCTGTTATCGCTTCTAATTAGCCTCAAACTCCTGGTGGCACCAAATTCCCCCCTGCTCACCCTTGGTGCAGTGCCACCTGGCACCTCTTTGACAAAATTAATTGTTGTCCTGAACTTGGAGTGGGCAGAGGGGCCGCTGGCGATCGGGACCGGGACTGCGCAGACCTGTCACCGCTCGTTACTTTTGATACCTCTGGCTGGCTTCGTATGAACAATGAGCTCTTCCTTTTATGGTGTGCTGGGCTTGTAAAAGCTCCACCCTCTTTAGGAAAACTAACCCCCACCCCCCCACCCCCAAAAAATACAGGACATCCGCAACTGATGTGACTGAAACAGTGTACTGACAGCACGTCACATTTACAGTTTCAGCCTGCATTTAATTTTGTTTCAGATTGAATTATAACATATAAATTGTACAACACCAGTAGCTATAACATTCAATACAAAGACACAGTATCAAAGAAATGTTAAAAACACTATTTTTCAAACATAATATATATATATAAATACATATAAATAGCAACTGACATTGTGCTATGGTCAAAGACTGGACACTGTCCATTAGCTCATTCTAAATGTTTACGGACTTAATTTGACTTTGTCCTACTAAGAAGATTAATGATATCAGGCACAGTCTTAAACCTCTCTTGAAAAGCTCCTAGTATAGCCCTCATTTAGCACTAAGTGTTGACCCTAAACGCAACAACCACACTGAAAAAAATAAAAGAAAAAGAAATAATTCAAACTGTGTACCAGAATACATGGTATGGATAAGACTCAGCTCCAGTGTCTATGTGGTGTTATCTAAACTTCTAAAATTCAACAGACCTAAACAGACGTCTCTTCTCCTGAAATTGTACAGACACCTACAAAGAGCATAGTCGGACAGACGTGTTTTTTACTCTTTATCCTTACTCCTTTCCATAGGGCTGTGGGCAGATTCATTTACAGTGATGAAAGCAATCACTTCCTGTTCCTTTCTACTGTGCCTTTCTTTGGTCTTCAGTGAAACACACTTTTTTTTGCCAGCAATGTTCCCTCCGGCAAGAAAACCAATGAAGTAGTGATTCATTCACATCTTCAGTGTTGACAACTACCTTCTGCAAATTAGCCTTTTATCATACAGCCACCTGACACAGCAAACCACTCTAACCAGCATTTTAGCCTGAGGTTAAACCATGTCCCAATGGTGGTGTGAAACATTCCTCTTCAATTGTGTTTCTGCATGTGAATAAGGCTCCACGTACTGTGCTGTGGACCTTGTGCAGCTTAGTACTTCATACAGAGGGTAGCTCTAGAATGTTATCACACGGGTAGTTCTAGAATGCTAGTATTCTAGAATACCAGCACACAGGTAGCTCTAGAATGCTAGTATTTTAGCACAAGGGTAGCTCTAGAACACTAGTGTTCTAGACTGCTAGCAAGAGCCTTTCTTTCATCCAGCTCCATTTCTCCAGACATCTGTTTAAGATGGGAAACTTTCAGAATAAAGCTAAAGCCTCCAGCTAATCGAATCTGTCGTTCAATTTGATGATGCAATGAATCAACCTCAGATGCCTGTTACATAGCAGTGTAGCTACTCTGACTGGCTCCTTCATAGTGAATCTAGTTTCAGCACGCTTAACTTGCAGAATTTACTGAGTTTCACCTTGTTTGCATGTTATTTGTTTAGCTGCAGCTGGGTATTTGCCGAAGTGCCCTGGTATGGCCACAATGACATTTCCCCATCACTGAACTGTCCAGTGACAAACCCTTCTCCTTTACCACTGAGCCACTTGCAGCCCTACCATGTGCCAATCATCTAGCCGTGCCACAACACTATCGGCCACGGTTCGAGCCCTGACGTATTGACATCCACTGTTTAAAGCATAACTCTGTTGTAGCCCTTTGACATTTTCCACATTAGCACATAGCAGTAGCCAAGATTGGCGGGTTTAGCAGGCAGGAACATTACCAGACGGTGAATCTGACTTTGGAAATTCAATAAGCGGCGAAGAAGCAACACGTTTCCATTACAGGGTGTAAAGATGACAACACCTGTTTCCATAAAGACTGCAAAGGCCACACCATCAGAAAGAAAAGAATCCTACTGCTTTTTAAATGCCTCAAATCCTCAAAACACTTGAGTGACCTAAATCAGCGCAGGACAGATAGCCACTGGCTAATCTTCCTTAACATTTCATCTCGAAAGTCCATTAGACCGATATGATATGATCACACCGTTTGCTCTGAACCCAATAGTATGTAATCAGGAGAGATTACTACAGTATAGATATTAGTGATTGAGCGCACTGCGTAGCTACATGGGTCAGCCTAATCCTTAATCCTTAATCACTCACTAAAACATTTCACTGGATTCGTTTCTAGATGCGGATGTGGAGAAACAGTTCCAGCAGGAGTACATGCTTCCGTACCTGCTGGCTTCCCCCGCTGTGTGAAAAAAGTATGGCTTATGTAAACCTGAGTTTGGGTGCTTTTTTTCTCTTCTTGACATCTGCAGACAGTTCAGAGGTGTTAACTGATACCACAACTTGGTGTTCTGTGGTCTAGACTTTTCTTAAGGAATGAAATGTTAGAAGAGGGGCAGAGGGTGGAGGCAGGGTGTGGTCACAGCAGGTCCCGGGGAGAGGGGCGTGGCCTTTTGTAAGAGGAGAGGATTCAGGTGAAGCTGGTGCTCCCAAGCTATGGTGCGACAGGTTACTGCCTGTTTTAAGTTTTGCGTCAACCTGAAAATTGGTCACAGAGTCACCTACAAAGGACGGCTGCGAACCGTAGCTCAGCTTTCCTGCGGCTAATCTCCGACTCCGATTACAGCCCAGGTCAGTTTTAATGAAATCTCGCTGCACATAATTAACACCTGGAAAGTCTGCGCTTTCATCAGAGGTAAAATCACCCAGCGACCTTATTGTCTCATGTTTAAATTTGCATTTATTCATGCACAGTCACCTATTTTAATTCTTTTTTTTTCACTTTGTCAGCACCTTCATCTAATAAACTCACACATCAGTGATTAATAATGCTCTATATTCTCAGCACTGATAGGAACAGATGCACCAAATTACTTGTTCTTAAGGAAATCCTGCGCAGCGTCCAGTCACTAAAATAGGCGCAGGGTGCAGACAAAACTTGATTGTAGCTTATCAGATCTGATTACATTTGCTGAATGTGAAAACCAATAATCGATGCTGACGCCCAAATATCGAGGTGAAAAGAGAAATGGCTACACGGCGGAAGATATCGCAAACTCCAAGCGTGTGGATTGTACATCTACGGTGCAGTATCGTTGATACAAATGACCCACGAGGCGACACAGAATTCCGACATTGTGACTCACTCACTGCGGGCTAATTACTTCCACATTAGAGACCGTTCTCCCTCTGCTGAAAGCGTATCTGCCGTGACGTCCTAAACGTTATCACCACATTTCGTCAATGGGTTTGTTTCGCGTTTAATTTGCCTGTTGTGTTGTGGCTCGCTGCACTCTCTGCAGAGCAGAGACACGTGGCTCTCGTGTGACACTGTATAATGGAACACACCCAGCAAAAGGACCCACAGTAAGTCATTCCCTAGGGCCAGAGTCAGTCCATGATACAAAGTCTTTCCTTCGAACCAGAGCCAGTCCTTAAAGCCAGTGTTAGGCCTTAGGGCCAGAGCCAGTCCTTAAAGCCAGTATTAGGCCTTAGAGCCAGAGTCAGTCCTTAAAGCCAGTATTAGGCCTTAGAGCCAGAGTCCATTGTACAGCAATAGGGGTCATCCTTCTCTCAGAGCTATACCTCTAAGTCATATTATTTTTAAAGTGCTTACAAAGCATTTATTTGTACTTCTGCTGCACTCATGGTGCGGAGTAAATATTGAACTGAAGTAACACCTGATTAAAAAACACTCCAATGTAACACATGTAGCCATAAAGAAAATGTATATAAATACATCAATACATATAATATATATAATAAATATTATAAAGTATACCTTTGTTAAAAAACTCTATGCAATAAGTGTGCTTTAAATCTGTCGAATCTGAGTTCTCAGCCTGTCTGTATACTCGGCAGTCACTGGAACTAACCCATCATGGGGATTAAAAAAAATATTAATCCATCAATTTTTCACACTTGGTTTCCTGAAGCGTGCACTTGACTGTTAATAACTCTTGTCAATTTTAAAATCGGCCGGGACAAATCGGAATCATCGCACGCATGCCAGAAGCAGTTTTCAGCGCTGACTTCAAAATGGATGATCACCATGACGTAAACATGGAGATAGCTGGCAGAGGGGTTTCTCTGCAAAGACACAGCTCAACCCGTGCAGCAGTGTGTACGTAAGAGAGACGGTGGTGTGGTGTAGTGGTAAAGAACAGGGCTCATAACCGAAAGGTTGCTGGTTCAATTCCCAACTGGGCCACTGCTGCTGTACCCTTAGGTAAGGTACTTAACTTACAATTGCTCCAGTAAATTATCCAGCTGTATGAATGGATAACATTGTAACCTCTCAGGCTAAGAGCATCTGCTAAATGACAATACTATGCCTGTACTGTAAGAGGCCTGATGTATCCCAGTGTTCCATGGAACGGACCTGATCTGGGGGTGCAGCTACTCGGCACCCAGATATACACCACTGAAAACTGTTATGGTTCTTTTTCTTTATTGCTTGTAATATGCAACGTCCCTAGCCAATTTACAAGGTATTTGGTACACGTGTAATCCTTAACCCAAAAAAATCAGGAAGCATATTTGGATAACTAAACAAAACAAAAAACTATCAAATTACAGGTGACTCAAAACATATGCCCCAATTGGTTGATATGCATCTCATTCAAATTCCTTCAAACAGCTTAGACAAAGAACTTCAGGAATGAGTTGGAACTCTGTGTGTGTGTGTGTGCGTGCGTGCGTGCGTGTATGTGCATGTGTGTGTGTGTATGGGGAGGGCAGTAATAAATCTGCCCAAAATACACCAGGTAACAGGTCCCCCTAAGCTAAATACAGCTTTAAGTAAACGATCCAGACCCAGCTGGTCAGGCTGGCAGCTCGGTGCACCTTGCAGGAGCTGTTCCTGTGTTCCTGTACCTCCGTGGCATGAAAGGCACGGCTTTGTTTTCGGGCCGCCCCTGCTTGCATTGTGCTGCGAGCAGCACGTCAGGCGAGGTGCTGGTGTCGGCTGGCACTACAAGGCGGAACAAAGCCCCCATACAGCCTCCCGCCACTCCTTGTGTGGCTCACGGCGAAAATAATAGCACAAACAATCAGACACTTCATTATAATATCGGTTTACATATCCCAGACGCAAAAGAAGAAGGAGAAGAAGAAGAAGAAGAAGAAGAAAAAAACGGGTCATTTCATCAAGCTAATTGCCTTGCCAGTGAAGAGGGAGCAAACTTTCCACCTTCGGTCCATTATATGGCTTTTTTCTTAATCACAAAAGAGAGACGGCGTTTCCCAAGGGGGGACCTGTGCTCTAATTTACAATTGAGCCGCACGCCGGAGCCATCAATCTCCTGCAACACTTTTCCTTTCTCTCTGTTTTTTTTTTTTTTTAAACAGTGTAATTGCGGCTACATCGCAACAAAGCAGGGCACGGGCAGAGAGAAAGGGAGATCTGCGGTAAGAGATGATTTCACGAAGCCGCAAAGCGGGGGGGGGGGGGGGGGCATTATCAATTACCCACCTCAGCAAAGGAGTCACCCTCCAGGTGACTGCAACTGCAAGAGAAGAGGAAACACACTGAGTTTAATTGACTCGGAGCCACGGCCACCTCTTTACAGGCTACCGAGGGGAAACCGGTGCGCGGCTGGAACGTCTTCTTTCACGGCCAGGGTGGAGGTAGATGGTGGGGAAAGGTAGGTTTCTAAACATCACGCAAACGTTTTCTCTATGGACACAGTCATGGGAGTTGTAGTAGTTCCCATCCATCCAGTTAACTGCCCCTAAGCAAAGAACAAACCCACTCAAAAATAAAGCACAGAGTGCCTCAGGGGCTACTACATATACCTCTTACTCATCAATAGTTATCAGTGTCACAGTTCCTTGTAGATGGCATAATACTTATTTATGATTTCTAGGAGATGGGAGTGGTAAAGGAGCAGGGGCTTGTAGGGCTCGCAACCAAAAGGTTGCTGGTTTGAATCCCCACTGGGGCACTGCTGCTGTACCCTTGGGAAAGGTACTTAGCCTCAGTAACTGTCCAGCTATATAAATGGATAACATGTAAAAACTGAAACCTAAATGATGTAATGTAATGTCAATGTATTACTGCATGATTTACTCGATTTACTGCACGATAAGCTAGGTGTCACAGTAAGGCTTTTGGTTCCCAAGAAAAAAAAAACCCTCTCTACTGCTTATGAAAGACTCTGCCGTTGAAGGGAGAGGTTTAAAAGGGGCTTGATCTGCCTTCTTGGATTTTTTCATCACTTCTTTAAAGCCTCCCCTATACACTCCATGCCCGTCACTGCTCACGGCTCACCACCTTGGACGATGATTTTTTTTGTCATTAACGAGTTAATACTGAAAGCTCCCAATGTCATCTGCCCAGATAAGGCAGGAAGAAAGAGCTGCTTTGTGGGGGCAATGATAGACTCCCTGCCCTCTACCCCGAGATGTCACGGGTCAGCCACGGTAAGAATGCGTGAGACCAATCATCTGGTGATCCTTATCTCCCCCCTCCCCCCCCCGAGCTACCTGGAACCCGGGTCTGGGCGGGGCCGTCCCGTGAATGAACAATGAGGCTCTTGGCCCGCCGCATCTGCCCGCTGATGGCCAACATACTAACATGCGATGACACGAGCGATCAATGCACCAATTACTGGACACCTTATTGGAGGAGACACACAAACACGCCCATTACAGAGACCTCCGATCCCTGCTACGCAAGACGGCTCCATGCGGAGGCCCGCCCCTTCCTACAGGCTGTGCTCTTCTGAAAAAAAAAAAGAAAAAACATTTTTCCCTCGCTAATTCTTAGTCTCAAGGGAAAGGAACGAACTCTGAACTCTCGTTAACCTGAAGACTACGAGGTGATGTAATACCGGTGCCAAAATATGCCGATGAACCTTATCAGTGCTGCAACGACAGAACATCTTCTCATTTACATTACACGGTGTACGATGCATACTGTAAGCAAAATGACAAGCTCTCGATGGACTAAATACCCCGCGATTCTTATGCAATATCACATTCTCTCATATCCCAGCTGTTTTGTCCGTTCTTTGGTTAAACATCCTTGGATGGGCGTGGATTTTCCCTCTTGCTTTTCACACTGCAGCTAATTTGGAACGCCATCAAGGTTACCTTTGAATTTTTGCCCCATGCGGTGAGTGGTGCTAACAAAACGATCCGAAGGTGTTATAATATTAAGGTTGTTAGTGTTACTTGTCATAACCAGATCTAGTGAGGAATGGAGGGGGTGTTCAGACTGACAGACAGGTACAGGCCGAGCAGACACGGATTATCCCACGCGTGTGATAGTCTGTGTGCGCCCCGAGAGACATAATGCGCTACTTTACAGACCCTTCATGTGGTAATTCAGGAGGAACGGAACATTTGCCACCGGCAACAGGGAGGTGTAGCGCACTGCTCAGGGTGACAAATTATGCTCTTTGGTTGCCTCTGCCCCGCGTAATAGGGTGGGATTTAAAAGGTTAAGGGGATGACTTTCAGCTGTCACAGACATCATAAAAGTGGACAAATTGTACCGTAACGAGTTATGAAACCTGAACGGGGCTCTCTCCAAAGAGCCCCGCGCTCAGACAGTGTCGGATTCAGGTCTCGGGCTCGGCCCGGCTCGGAACAAAAGCCCTGCCAAACCCGCTGGCGTTAGTCTCGCTATCTGAAATCAAACCGCGCCCCGCCGCCCCGCTTGCGGCTCAATCGGACACCGTGTGGGAACGTCTGTTGCCCCCGACAAAGGAACAGGCTGACATTCATACTCGGCGGTAAAGGGGCCTCTGAAAGGCGGGGGTTGGGCCGTTCCTGCCGCTTTTGTGCGAGCCACACGAGACGTCGGGGCTGGAGATAGTGACACCTTACTCCCCGGCACGGCCAGCACAGGTGCCTGCTAACAGCACGCAGGGATACACGGGCGACACGGTCACCCGGAACGGGGCGCAGGTAAACAGGAAACGGAGCATCCTGGGACGGGCGGATTTTCTCCGCAGCTCTGGGCGAAGGTTGGGCCCGCTGTGAGGATCCCTCAGACTCTGATGCCATCCCCATACCGGGATTAAAAGGACCCTTCTCATGTTACAGGAAGCTAATGTTCTAACACCTTCACAGTGCAGTGAAGATGGATACCAACAGAAGTGTGAGTGGTTTTGGCTTCCAAAACAGTATTGCTCAGAAGTAACCAAAAAGAGGGAAATAAAAGTTACCCTGTTTTAAAACTGACAGTCTTAAGCGGGGCTGGTCACTTTGGCTGTGTTCCTTATTTGCGCTGGTGGGGTGAGTGAACCATCAGGTAGGTTATTGCTGACTGCAGGTGAAGGCTTCAGGTCGCCGCAGGTAGATGAACTGTACTAGAAATAGCCAGGATTCTCTGTCAGAGTGACCGGTCACCTCCACGAGTTCAGTCTCGGCTTTCGCAAATCCCATAATACGAGATTAGGCCTTTTGACCTCACAGGCACAGTATTGACATTAGCTAATGAAGATGCCTGGAATTATCACCTCAAAGCTTCTGCATCTTTAAATCCACGGGGAAACTCCAGCGACGTCTGCTGGTGCCTCTGCCGCACACACCGTCGCTGTTTGTGTGTCTGCACCGTGTGGTGCATTTATCAAATGCATTTGTGAAACGCATTTGTTGAATTTTGAAATTGAGAGACGTCACGGCGACGGTGAGTGAACACCTTAATCCTACAATTTACAACCCTATGTCTTTAAAACAATGGCCCCTAACTACATTTATTTGCTACCATTGCAACAGCAAATTTCCACAACTGGTGGTAGTGTTTTAACTGGTGGTTAATTAACTGGACCTAAACATAAAGATTTTCCATAAATGGTAAATGACTGAAGAGGACATATTGCTAATTCAAGGATCAAACTGAAACAGCTCCATGAAATACTGTTGGACAGAGCAGGACAGAGTGATTCATTCTTATCCACATCAGCAAACACGAGAGAACTTATCATTATTTGATTAGTATACTACGCCTGTTTTAACAGTTCTGCATGATTTATGTCCAAAAGCGGCCGGTTGTTGCTATGTTAGCAAACACTACATTACACTACATTACATTATTGTCATTTAGCAGATGCTGTTACCCAGAGTAACCTACATGGCTTACAGTTTCATCCATTTACAGCTTGATATTTACTGTGGTGATTGAGTGGGTTAAATACCTTCCTTGGGGGGTCTATGTCAGGTAGTTATCTACAGAAACATCCATTGCCAGAAGAATAAGTTTGACAAGTTAAATTTGGAAGAGTAATACCCCTTCCCCACCCTGACCTGTGATTAAAATGATGTCCAAACAGGAAATGATTCATAGACATGCCAATTTCAGTTGCCAGTTGCTGATTCCTTTTCGTGTGATGGCAACATTTGGCAGGTCTGCCTTCAGGCACTTAACACAAAATCATTTTAGCTATAATTAATAAAATAAAGGTTTTGTGTTTAAATAATGCACGGTCTCTATTTAATGTTCTAATTAAGGTAAGATTAATACGTTGTCACGGTTAATATTACTTAATGGGAGGTATGCTACAGGACTGTTAGCACAGTAGAAAAAGGACTGAGCAGCTGATCGGTGACTAAAACTGGCAGGCTTCTTAAGCCGGAAGAACAGGTTGAGGGCCATTATCTGTTTATAGGGAAGCAGCAAGCCGTTCCTACGTGTGCCTCACCGGTGACCACCGGTCCACATCAGAACAGCTAAGAAGCCAATAAACCCACTGGCTAATACAAGGCACAGCTGAGAACAGCTCTGTCAGATCTGGACCAATGACAAATCACCAATCGCCATACCCACTCATGCTCCTGCCTGTCAAATGTGACTCATTAAGTATTTAGGGTCTTTGCTTGCCTTTGAGACAATAGACTAACCAGTCTTTTCATCGCAAGGATTGATTTAGAAAAATAAAATGAAATCACATTCTTCACCATGTGACATTCTCCCAGCCATGTCATTGGTCTGCTTGGTTCAATCTTCCCATGAGGGTAGACATACATTCATCACTCATAGACCTGCTCTGAAGTTGCTGCTGTTCTGAAATTCAGGTACGGACACGCAGTGCAAAATCTGCCACCTGAAAGACACAGCTGTGGTATAAGCACTGAACTGTGGGCAAGTTTAGGCTTTCTGGGTAAAAAGTTCCAGTGGGTGGCCAATGAGGAATTCCAAAGAATCAAGATTAAGTTTAAGGAGCTGAGAGTTTATAGAAGCTTACTTATGCAGCTGATAAATGATGCTACAGAACCATTTCTCACTCTAGATGGAATGTCTTTGAGACATGTGATGATGATCAGTTTCGTCAAGCAACAAGCTGACATTTGCCTCACTCATGATACTTTAATAAACTTTATTACCATGCCTATGACTTTGAGTGTCTGCATGTGCAAAGACATTTTGGAATGATTTGTTGTATCAACTGAAATATAAGCACAGACATGTTCTCATAAAGGTACCTCTAACAGTCATTTGGACAGACATTTCTTTTTTGTGAGCAAAAAGGAAAAGAAAGAACCCTCATTGAAACTCCTTTACATCAGGTCGGCAAATGCACCTTCGAGAGCAATTTAAATACAAATCTTCTTTACCTGGCTGGATAGTTTGAAATCAACCTGGTTCAGTAGCTTTCCCAGGGGTACAACAGGTACTACACCTTTCCACTACACCACACCGCCCACTACAGCTAAGTATGCATGCTATGGAGAATCACTTTCCTGAAAATGATGAAAGAGTTCAAAATCTTCACAGCATGTTTCTCAACCCTGTCCTAGGTTCAGCTTTTGGGGGAAGAACGATTCTCAGAAGTTAAAGTGAGAAGGTTCAGGAACAAAGCCTCCAGGATAATGTTCCTGTCAGTGGTGCTCTTCTGCCTTCTATAGATTTTACGCTCAAGACAAGAGGGGTGTACCAGGTAACATCATGAAATTCATAGAAACCAAATCCCTTCTGAGACAAAGCCCAACTGGTTAGATTTTCTCTTACTGTGTTCCTCAACAAAGCTTGTTTTAGTACAGGAACATGAGTGGATTCTCACAAAAAGTCCATTCTGAGACATATCTGTGTCAAAGCAGATTTGCCTCTCACATAATAGGCTTTTTTAAAAAAAAAAAAATAAATAAATAAAAAAGAGCACAGATTGTGAATCGATTAGTTTCTCATAAATAAATTTTAAGGACATAACCGACAAACTGAAGGGCATTTTTGAAAGTCATTGAAACAAAGGCATATGCCTTTCCAAACAGTGCTCCCTGATCTGCCATTGGTCTCAGGTTTATCACCTGACTTCTAAAGGAGATGAGGCCAATTAATTAAGCACTTATCCAATGCCTGTTCTCTCTCTCTCTCTCTCTCTCACACACACACACACACACACACACACTCTCTCATGCACATAGACACTGATTGAGGTGAAACTCAAGAAAAAAGCTTGATTATATCTGAGTTTGTGAAACTGTGTGAAACACTAAGAGCATTTAAGCATGCATGCACACACTCACTGCAGTTTAAAAAGGAAAGGGGAAGGGAAATAATTGTCCATGTTTGTGAAGACTGCGTAGTATTTCCCAAGATGCAATTTCACATTGTGCACAATTTTCACACAAGTGCTTCAGGATATAATTTTCATTATTGCCATTTCACTCTGTTTTAAACTCACATTACAGGACACATAGAGTCCATTTTCCCTGCTGTCCGTTAATGTAGCTTTTTGAAGTGTTTTTTTTTTGGGGGGGGGGGGGGGGGGTGGTTTTTCACCGTCCACGGCTGGAGTTCAACTTAACATGACATCGACAAAATAAACAAATGTCTCCTTGCAATTCTAAAAGCAAGATGAAGCATAACAGAAGGCCCAATTATGACCCAAATACTAATGTTTCATTTATGGATTTTAAATCTAGCAAAAGATGTGAAACGCCCATAGAAACAGCAAAAGAATTATTAATAGTTTGTGCATCAATCAATTTCATGACCATGTGAGACCACAACACATGGTGTTATTTTATTCTATCATTGAGAGTGTGGTTTTATTTTGTTTGGCCTTTTAAGTTTATGTGTGAATTGCTGCTAGACATATTGACCGTCCTAAGCGTAATTAATGCTTCATTTAGTGTTTAGATAACTTTCTTTCCTGTCCACGCAAGGGAATGTCCATGGATTCCATCTATACATTGTTTGCACATACAGACAAACGCCGGATGTCTCAAATGTACTTTTGCCCAATCATGTCTTGGCTTCAGCAACATGGTCTTGTGAGAACATATCTTTTGAACTATACTTTCTCCAAAATAACAGTAACCATGCAAGCCAGTGGTACAAGTACAATCATAACCAACACAGTTCAAAACATTTGCTTCCAGATTTTTTTTTTTAATGTTCAGCAGCTTGCCATGAAAACATGCTGTCAAGTTAATTATTCTTTGATAAAATCACTGGATGTTCCTCGTCCAAGACCTGACACACACTGAAAAGCATTTAGGCATGAAGGCATATTTACTGCCAACCAGCTGAGGATTCAGAAACTTCAGGAAATGAAGCAGTCTTCAAGCACCATTGCACCTCGAAATAAAAACAAAAATGCAAATGTTGAAAGAATAGAAGTTATAAAACATGAAAAGTTTGAAGCAGAACAAATGAGCTGAATGCTCTCAGCCCTTGAACTTTGACCCCAGAACGCTGTTTTTTCCCCCCCCCCATATGACCCCTCCAATGAGAAAATGAGTTTGGGGGTAATTTGAATCAAATGCTGGGGTTGGGGGTATACGGTTGAGAGGTGAGGCATGGCCAGGCATGCTGGGGTGTTGGGGGGGCGGAGGATGGGGGGGGGGGTAATTACGGGAAGAAGAATCAGAGAGGTGCAGGTGTGAAGAGGACCCCGTGGCAGGCATTGCACAGATTACAGAGGGGATCATAGACCGAGCTTAATCAGAGCCAGCCGTGCCTGGATGGGTCCGCGGCTCTTTGATGGAACACGTGGTTATGGAGATGGACGGTCACTTTGGTCCTTAAGTGAAACCATCGTTTAGCCTTGATTCTTCTTCTAAAAAAAGAGCCCATTTGTTAAGCACCTTGGAAGGTACATCAGGATCGTTTCTGCTGCTGTGAAGCTACTCAGACGCGCATCACTCAAAATGAACAGGTGACCTGTACCTCAGACGTGTTGCCCATAGGTGATGGTTATTTTACACTGTGTTTTAAAAGCAGAATTTTAATTTGTGGAATTGCACTTACAACCTCTCATTCTTAGTGTCTCACCACTGTAAATTATTAAAATAGTAAAATATTTATGCCATTTCTCTAAGTTGAAAGTGTGCTTATACAAAACATATGCTTTTTTGATACTTTACAACGTTCTGAGCTTGATGGTCAATAAATATTGCATTAACAATGATACGGATTCTGTTTGAGCTCACTTGTAGCGTGTGATATTTTCTTTTTCTGACCACACCTGGTAAAAACCGGAGCTAAAAAAAGATCTTTCTAGATTGCCATGTTTAAAAGAAAACATACATTCCTGTCAAAGCTCGTTATGGGTAACCCTTCAAACGCACTCACATGCACCTACATCCATGGCCAACTTAAATTCTGTCGTCGCGTGCCTTAATTTATGAACGGACCTCCCCCAAACATAGCACTGCGATTGTGGCGCCATAAATCTGTCACGCGCTCAGATATGGGGGGTTTTAATGCACTCCGGGATGAATTCATTAACGAGTTGCAGGGCTGACTGCACGTCAAAGAGAGCTGTGGTGGGAGACGGCGACGCGTACGGGCATACCTGTGTCTCCAACTCGCAGCTCAATCATCGGATGGAAACCGTAGCTGTCTTCGGGATCATTCTGACAATGCGCGCCCGTCCTCGCCTCGCGCGTGACTTCAGACAGCGACTCCAGTATGCTAAATAGAGGTGTCAGGCGGGTTAATATACAGCAGAGAAAAAGCTTGCTTAAACTTATAATCTGTCTTCGTTGCCAGCAGTCCTGTTTTGTTAATGACAATAACTAATAAAAATGCTAAGGAACCAATTAGTTTAATTAAATCTCGCAATATTTTAATTTCATTAATTTGTTTGAGGCAGGATAGCCAGCTAAGGACACGAAAAAAATCCTTCATCGTTGTGTTGTACACATACACGCGCACGCATGCACATAAATACGTATAATTTACGCATCATTAAAAGAGCACGGCTAACGTTATAGTTTCTGTCCTTTGCTGGTGCCCTTATCTGAGTTCATCTTCTATCCCTGATCCTTGTTCGCGTGTTGTAGGATACAGCTTGTCCAGAAGACTACCAGAAATGGATGTAAACTTTTCGCCTGTTGTGCTGTAATCACAGTTACGAGCAACTAGCCTCTACATCTGCCCATCTTAAGATAATTTAAAATAAAAACAAATTACAGTTTAACCCCCAACCAAAAAAACAAAAAACAAAACAAAAACAAATAAAAGTGGAGTGAATCATCTGCACAGCACATCCAACACATACAGGGAGAAAACACTTTAGGTTTCTTGTTCCTGATAGAATCAGTTTCTGGACATGAATCTTTGGCCGATGCTGGTCAAAGGAAATGTCCTCGCCTTTTAGAGCGAGAGTATCTGCAGTAACACCTAGCAAAAAAGTTTCTGTGCCCACAACTCCGAAGATTAAATAAATAAACAATCGTCTACATGGAAGTGCATTCATTTGGATATGGTCATTTTTTAGTATAAATCTGTGTTAACTGCTGGCCCACTTGGAAGACGTATAAGCCTAACAGTGGTTTGTGGACCACTGTGTTAGACGCACAAGACATGCACTAGGCTGGCAGTACAGGACAGCTAATGAAACACTAATTCACAGCACAATTCAAACCATAACTAACACAATCAGATGTGATGTCTTTTACAGTGGAACAGAACAGATTAGGCTGGAATGCTTGCGGAGTAGAGTACTCCCAGGATTTCCCAGCGGAGGAATTCCTCATACATCAGGCGCATATACAGTGCTCAACAACTTGGAGACAAAAAGCTTTCCTAATAAGGCCATACATTCCAAAACACCACAGACACATGCAATACATTCTCAATTAGTGACTTCATGATTAGGAGCAGTCATGGGAAAGTGAGGCTTCATGAACCACATAATGGGTGATGCTTCCACATTCTGGCAATCAATTTTTAGTATGTCTCAAGAAAAGTGGATGCTGGGATATGAAGTCAAAAGTACAGATTACAAATCAAAAGAGGATATATTAATGTTATACAATACCTTTTGTCAGGCCACATTTACAGTGGAAAAAGTGAAGAGAATGGCAACAAGGGGGCTCCAGGTATCAGACATAGTGAGGCACTTAACTGAGGTTTTTTTTTAAACATTTTTAAACTGACTATAGAATCCATTTTAAGATTCAACTGAACAACAGAACATGAAGACAGGTAGAAATTAGTTAAAGATACATGGATGAGTATTCACGACACAGGTTTTGCAAATAAAGCTGAAATATTACAAGAATAAATCTGACATGTTTTGATAAATATTCAAAATAATATTTTGAGAATAATGTCAAAATATTTCAACAAAAAAGATGAAATAATATTTTAACAATTAAGTCCAAATATTATGAGGTAAAAGTTGAGAGGGGGTGAAAGGTTAATATTTTTTATAAAGGGTTCCCCTATTCCTAGAGTTAAAATAAAGTCTGCCGTCAGCTACGTACCAACAGCAGAATTACTGTGTATTCCAAACTGGAAATGTAAAAAATTGAGTACATGAACTTACATGGCCTGCAGTTAATCTAAATAACGTCAGAATGGCCAAGTGGTACAAGAATATAAATTTTTCCAGAATTAATCTCTGCAAAGTAGCTAACTAGCAATGGCAGCAAGCTAGCTACCCTATAGCTACAGTAAAATGGACAAATTTCTATGGATATTGGTGGTAAAATTAGGTTAGCAGCCCAGCCTTTTAGCTAGCTAGCAATAATAGCTACATTCTCTCAAAGACATATGAACACCATGGTTCTGCCTCTTACTGAGCAAGCTAAGTAAAATCACATAAAATCAACTTTTTCCTCTCACAAAGGGGATGGACAGTAGTCACTGCTTTATCACACAAAGTAGCAAGGCCAGCTAGCCAAGGCTAAAACTGCAATTAACTCCCTCTCTTTTACACATTTTTATCCTTCAGCATGAGGCAAAAAATCTATGTGACAAATCTGATGATTACTATCACGAGCACCAACAACAATTTACAAACAGCCTCCATTTTGCCATTCTGGGCATTGCTAACAAGCTCAGATCACACAAATACATAAAGTGTTGCTTGGAGATGTCAACTTGTTTCTCTGACTAATTCGATATGACGTGAACGCAGCACGAGACCAGGTTTGCTATAGTCCTACACACACTCCTAAGACTTTTGGCAGAGCAATAATCTTACCGAGGCTGAATAGCCTGTTCCTTCTAGTGTCCCTATGTTCTTGTGTACGGATCAATCAAAAGACTTTGCTCTGCACAGAAAAGCACTGCAATTGGTTAAAATCTGAGAGTCACGGAGGAGACATGGTAGCTCCTCCCATTCTGGGGTTCACGAGGGCCCATTCTCCCATTCACTACTAATGATAATTCTGTCTGCTTTTAAATATGTCTCTGAGAATAAAGCCAGCTTTTCCTGTGGTTATCGCTGTGTGTTTATCACCACAAAGCATCCAATCAGTGCTTCACTTTCCTGTGCTGTAATTACAGAAGGTGAGGGTTAAAGGGACTGCATACCTAAAATCCATCACCCTTTTCTTCAACAGCATATTAAAATCTACGCACACATGATCATACCAATTACAAAAATAGACTAGCAAGCAGGACTGTAATGTATTGCTCCATCATTTAAAAGAGTAATGAGGACTTGGGTTGTCTGCGGCTTTAATCTAGCTGGGTGGGGGCTCACTCAAGCACAGTCACTTTCAGCACAGAAGATAAAGTAATGGCAATGAAGACTGCCTCTGTAGAGATGCCTTCTCATCTGTAATGTGAAGCAATAGAATGTTTCAGTAAATCTAGGCACACCTGATAACCAAACTAGCAATATAGCCAATATGAGCCACTGTGGATGCCGATTGATATGAAATTTGTACCACAGCAAAATTCTTGGGAAAATCAGTACCTATTAGAAACGCAGTGTGCTTTCTGACCAGTCCATTTTTTTTTTGGGGGGGGGGGGTTAATTCACAACAAACTGATGGTCCCTACACTCCGTTGAAATGTGTTGTTGTAATGACAAGGTATACACGACAGGTACTAACCATTTGTGGTGGTGCTTCATCGATTCGTATTAAGAGGAAACAGAGACCCCCCCCCCCCCCAACAGCCCAGCCAGGTGGATCATTCCACTTTACATTTTCCTTCAGTTCTGGGCCCGCTCCCTCCTGCCCTGATTTTAAGGGAAAAAGAAAAAAAAAACTGCTGTTTTGTTTTCAAATTCCTCTCACTACTAACTAACACAAGCTGACAGGCGACGGTAAACTCCGCTCCGGCGGAGTGGTGTGAGAGCTCCTGCTCCTTCTCAACCACGCGGCAGTCAGCCTCTCCACCCCTCCCTGCCGGTGAATCCAGCCTTGTGTTTAGTGTTATCTCCCACTCGGGACCCCCGATAGCCAGCAGAGTGGGTGCCCTGTTAACACTCCCCCAATATCTGTTACAATTAGCCTTTGATTAAGAGACCCGGCGCGGCCGTGCAAGGCCTTTAAAGTCGTGTCAGCTGGGGGATGATGAAGAGAGTGGCGTGGACACCTCCCGGCAACAAAGAAGCCAGTAAAAGGTTTCAAGTGAGCCGTTTTATCTTCCTAATGGAAACCAGACGAGCCTCCCATTTTTTTTTTCCTTTTTGCGTAATGTAACAATTTCGTTGGGGTCAAAATAGACTCGCACGACCCTCCAAGTCGTTATTTATACCGTGGGTCCAACAGATTTATCCCTGTGTTCCCCACACTCTGTCACATAAGTGCCCCCCTCCCAACACACACATACACACACCTCTCCCCAACTCAGCTTTTTACTCTGTGGCAGAGCTGTGATTTTAATCTCCTCTGTGAAAGTGAAAACATCTTGTTTTTTAATTAACAGTGACTTTGGTTTGCATCAGCACAGTCCTGATACCACAACACGACTTGTGTGCTGTTCTGGGTCTGCCTGACCGGAGTGTTCCAATGGCGTGGACAAACACCTTCAGCAGCACAGAAGAAGGCTAACACAGTGATGTTGTGTGGTAACACTGGTTTCTTTGGGGCCCGGTTTAGCTGTCATCATATTACATATTATTGACCATTCTGCAGACATAAATTACGCCTCAACTTTTCACTGTTAAGTGTGAATTTGGCATCACACACTCCTATTTAAATAGTTAGGATAGCAACCATTCTCTGTCCTGGATTAGACTGGACCTGTTACCTGTTAAGTGAGATGAAAATCTTTAGGAACATATGAAGTGGGAAGCGTTTTCATCTTTGAAAAGCAGTAAAAAAAATTGTCTTGGCATTGCTTACAAATTACAGATTTATCTCCAGTGTAAAGACCCTTTAAGTAATGTATTTTGTTAATTAAACTTCAGCCAGTCACTCGCACAATCGCGGTTTGAATCTTGTTGGAATTTCCAGATGTTTTTAACTCGCTCCCAGATTTAAGAACTAAACGACAGCAAGGTCAAGGGTCAAAGGTTACCTCTCTAAGTTTGAGAGGGGTGTGAACACGTGCTGCAAGGGGTGAGGAATAGAGAAGGAAAGAGCAAGAGATGGAGAAAGAGGAACAGAGATATATATATAGAGAGAAAGGAAGACTGGATCAGAAAGCACAGATTATATAGGTACAATACTGACATGGAAGGTGAGGAGAAGTCAATGGATACATGCAGTGGAGAGATGTGGGGTGCAGGAAGTGGGAACATAATAAGAGCAACATCGGGTTAAACCTGAACATTAATTCCAAACCATTTTATTTTGTTGAATTCTTCCCCCTGCCCTTGTGATATGCACAAAATTGGAGTACATCACAGTGGAGATTGTAGTACCAGTTGCACATCTGCAATGCCTGTCAAACTACATTTCATGAAATAAGGTACTCTATTAATGATATATTCTGGGTATTCAACATCAGACTTTTTTTCTTGTCGAGGTCCAACCTCTCATAAAACTGTCACGGTAGGCTGTATGCTCCCGTTACATGTCTGTCTGGAAGTTGAGTTTGGCACTGTCCCCTCGGCTAAACATGTTCCATCATCAAAAATGTTTAATTATCTCTGAGCTGTATGCTGGCAGGCTCAGATTACAGCCTTGTTTAGTGTAAGACAGCTGCCATCAGTCAAAATCCTGCGGGAACTACACAGAGAGAACCAACCCTTGAAACAACCCTCCGCAACACACACACACACACACACCCCTTCTTGTCACATTAGACACACTCACCACTGGACTCACTGTTTTGGACTAAGGTAAATATAAGTGTTTCTGTTCACAATAACAGGTGAGTTCAGAGATTGTCACGATGAAAGAGAAACAATATATAAGTCAAAATTAAGAACAAATGTTGATTGAATCCAGGGGTAGACTCAATCAGTATGTGATCTACTGGTATTACAATGCATTACATTTCATTATTGTCATCTATCAGATACTTTTATTCAAAGTGGCTTAACAGTAACAGTGTTACAATTCTGAGGCAATTGTGAGTTAAGTACATTGCCCAAGGGTACAACAGCAATGCTCCAACAGGGAATCAAACCAGCAACCTTTCAGTTACAAGCCCTGCTCCTTACTACTACGCTACAGGTATAATAAGAGGTAAAGCATGAAAGATGTAGGATAAGCACCTGTTGAGTCCAGACTGCCTCACGAACATTCCCATGCTATGTTTTAAAGGCACATTTGATTTATGTCTTTTTAACGAAAATGTAGATTTGTGTCCAGCCTGTTAAAACTCTGCAGCATGTGGGAGAGCCCCAGAGTGCAACACGCAGACTTCTCCTTCCTCTGCTCCAGCGTTAATGAACAGTGACACACGGACATGTTTGTGTTTCATTTTGTGTTTGCCCATGAGAATCCTACCCCTGGAGCTGTGAGGTTTTTGGGATTTGGGTGCCGGGGGGGGGGGATGTGAGGTTCTGCATGATCAACTGCTGAAATGGCGCATGCAGATAGGAGCGATCTAAGGACCGACACGTCACTCAAGTGTGAGGAACAGAGAAAACAGCGGAGGGAACTACGCTGCACCCCCGTAAAATCAACAGCATGTTGCCCGGTGGGCGAAGATGCCAAAACCCATTTATACCTGTGCCCGTCCCTCATGTTTCTCTCAGGTGTCTGAGGAGTGTTCATCGCGAGAGCGGAGGAGGCAGTGCACGGAGGTGTCCTTGATGTAGCCTTGGAGTGGTTTTATTTCTTATCAAGTCATGTTTCATTGATTAAGGAACACGCTCACACAAAGACTTTTAACTTCCAAAAAAGTCCTTACTCTTTTATATGATGGGAAAATTTTTAAAAATTTTGAGGTCAAGGACCTTAAAGGAGGCTTGTTAAAAAGAAAAAGAAAAATACATACCAATGCTCTGGCTAACATTTTAGCATGTTAACAATGTTAGCATTTTCCACACCTCCTACCTTCTGATTACATTAAGCACACTGATTACCACTGATGGCATACATTCCTCATACTCTGACAGTCTTTAAACGTGTTCGTTTGAAGTGCTCGTTCTTCATCTGGAAACTCTAGCCAGTGAGCTGTCTGATGAGTTGGAGCTTGTACGGTCACACTCAGTTTGAATCTCCTTTTTTACGGTCAATGACCTACCCACATGTACCTGCATGACATGTTCTGACACCTGTCGTCAGGTGCTAGGTGTGCTCTGTGGTGGTTCCTCCTTTTCACAGAGTATGTGTGCGGGTCTGTGTTTCCCTCCATTCCTCCAGAGCCACACTCCATGCCTTTTGGTGTCACATGTTGCAGGTCAAAGGTTACTTTCCTGTATCAGCCATGCATTCCCCTTAGCACCAATGTGAAGTTTCCCTTCTTCTACACTCTTCTGTCAGGACATTCACTAGCTTCAACTTAATCATTACTGTGACCTGTTTATCCGAGAGCCGTTCGGGCAGGCGTTAATAGGTGTTTGCATTCTTAAGCAAAGATATATCCGGCATTTGCACTACAAATCTCAATACTGTACAAGGAGTCTGGCCTGGTTCTGTCCTGGTCTGACTGCACAAGGTATATTTCACAAAAATGTCGCTGCTGAAACTCTTCACACATAGTGTGTGTGAGACACGGGGCCCCCTGACTGACTGTGGTCTCCTGCTTGTGAACAGTCAAGTCTCTGGACCACCCTCCCATGCTGAGAGGCTCGCAGGTCTCACCGCCATACAACTCCAACCCCCCCCCCCCTTCGGCTGGGGCGGAACAATAACTCACCCCTGTCTGCCTTGTAGAGATGTGTAATATATAGCGGAGAGGTGTCGCGGCATAGTTATATCTGCTGGTGTCCTAGAAAAGACAAGGAGACTCAATTACAGTGGCAGCACAGCCCCTCGCCCCTCAGCTCCTGCACCGATGTGTGTGATGAATAACGCCTGACCTCCAGCCGAGCTCCGGAAGCCCAGCGCAGCCCCGCACGAACACGAACACACAGACTGGGGTGTGTGTATGTTCTCGCAGGAAGGGGGTGGTGCGGGTACAAGGTTGAGGGTACAAGGACGAGAAACACAGATGTCTTCAGGAACTGCCATTGCGAGTTGGTGTGGGTGGTGCATGCGGTTTCACACTCAGATTTGGGAGGATTCCCAGCATTTTTAAGATTTAGGGACCAAGTCTCCAAGTTAGGGACTAAGTCTCTCATAATCTAATCTTTGTGAAAATTAAAAGAGAGAGAAGTATTAACTCACCACAGCCACCAGCAATACGGGACAGTCACCAAAGGGAAATACTTAACTAATTAAATTAAGAGACTTTTATTTGGCAAGACTGAAAAAGCCAGAGTAGAAATTTAGCCAGGACACCAGGGAACCCCCTACTCTTTGTGAGGACTGTCATGGGCCATAACCACAATGAGTCAATTTAATGACTCAACTAAATGATACTTATCTTTTATTTAGATCATTAAAAGTAACTTAACCGGAGAGCTAAAATCGTTGCTAATAGCACTTATATTAAAATAATTACAGACAGCGAAAGAGCATAGATGAATCTAAGCAGTAAAACTGTGCTTTGTAATTTTACAGTTTGCGGTTGGGGAGCGAGTGCGCACTCGACCTCCGAGAGCGAGCACACAGCGGGGCTGTTCGGAGCTGGCCGGGAGGCAGGCGGTGTGATCGCTTTCCTTTTTTAAGAGGTTCTCGTTTTAGTTCAGTCAGGTGCTCCCGGAAAGAGTTCAGGGCAGATTTTCAGTTGTCAGCTGTAATCCTCTCTCTGACAACACACACTCCCGCGAGTGTCATTTCTCTGAACTCAGCGCTCCCCCTCATTAACCTCGGTAAAATAAGCCATGACTTCTGGACGTGGGAATTAGAAAAAGGAGGAGCTCATTAATATATAAGAATCTCACACAGCCCCGGGTACACTCCAGTTTTGGGGTTTAGATACATAGTAGATACACGCGATTTAACCGACCTGAGCATAGAATGTGACAAACCAGACAAATTTGTTTCACAGGGAGACTTTTTGGGTATGTGTGTATGAAAACGGTCGTGTGGGGGAGGGGAGGGGGTCTGCCGATCCTCTGGCCGCCGCATTGGTAAAACGGTTAACGGGCCGTCAGCGCAGTGACGGCGGCGGCTCGGAGCCCTTCCTGTGATGTCAGAGAAACCCTGCAGATTAAAGAGGGGATTAGCGTCTAATTCTACACGTAAAACCTCCAGCTAAATTGACTTGATTCGCTTGGCTGCGCTGAAAGGTTGCAACAAAACTTTTTTAACGTAGTCGTACGGTTACTCGGTGCGCTGGGAATCCATGTGGGGAGAACACAGGCGTTTGGGCTTTCCCTGGGAGAAGGGGAGGGAAGGGAAGATGATCTGGCATGAGCGACTGGGTCTGGGATACTAAAGAGTTGCTAAGTAGCCTGTATTAGAGCTAAAGAGTTTCTTTTGTCTAAGCAGCGCAGCTGGAATGAGCCCAATGGGGTAAAATGTTTTAGCTAAAACAGTAACCGTCATAACTCTAATCCTCCCATACAAGAAAACAGCCGTTTACCTCTGATCATGGTAAAAGTAGTGAAGGTTCATACTGTATCCAAAACCGATCAGGAAGCAGCTGGAGTTTTATAAGAGGGGGGGGGGGGGGGGGCTTTCTGATAATGCTGTCTGGGGGGATAATGACCCAGAATGGGGGTGGGGGCGGATAGTATAAGAGAGAAAATTATATATACAAAGATATATAAGTGATTAACAGAGAGAGGGAGAGAGAGAGGATGTGCAGGGAGAACAGAGGGAGAAGGAGGCGAAGCTGAATCTAAAAGCACAGATTCCGTCGAATAAATAACGAAGCGCAAAGGTGAGCCGCGGCCAACGAAAACAAGCGGTGGAGGGATGTGGGAAGCGGCGCGCGGAAACGTACCGCAAGAGAGACAGGAAGCGGGGATGAAGAGGTCCGACCTGCACAGAGGTGGAGCGGACAGAGAGGGACGGAAGGGAAATGCCAAAGAGAAGAAAAAAGAACGAGGAGTCACCTGTACAAATAAAGCTCGCGTTTACGCAGAGCGAAGTCGTCCTCCGCCGGCTCTCGCTTTATCTCTCCCGCTCAGAGCTCTCCGGAAAACGCCAAAGCCAAGAAAACAAACAGATGTGCTGACCGAGAAATCGTTTGGCGCTGTCCTTAGGGTGGCCCATTCGAAAGTGAAATCAGCTTTGAGAGAGAAAATGCCGGTGCCGATTGGTAACGCTGCCATCAGAGAGGGGCCTGTTCAATGCATTTGGCTTGCAGTTGGTCCTGAACTCTGACAGATTAGCGCTGACTTCTTTTTGGCCTGTTTCGCACCAACAAAAAAAAAAAATGGAAATTTTAAAAAATGAAAGCAAAAGCACTTTCTTTGCCAAAGTTCAGGATGATTGGGTTGAGAATATGTTTAATTACACTGTCGAAGTATGCACACAGGCATGTATGTGATAAAGCAGATTGAAACTTTGTGATTTGTCTGAGAATATGCATGTGTCCATAATTTTCTGCTCAAATTCTTCTAATCAAAATGAACGACTCCATACTCTGCATTATAAGGGCTAGATTAGAATTCTTATGTGGTTTCGATCCAGAATACACATGAAAGTACTTTCTTTTCAGACACATAGATGTTACAGAATTACCTCAGAAATGTCAGAGGCATCAGAGGTCAGGTCAACATCATTATCAACATGGCTTCTTCAACCTATTGATGTTGCAGGGACAAAACCCAAGTTCAGCACACAGTGGGTTATGCTGGAGATGTGTGTAGCCCTGATGAAATGTGTGTGTGTGCGTGTGTGTGTGTGTGTGTGTGTGTGAGTGTGTTTGTGAGTGTTGAATGTGCAGGAATAAATAATGTATTTTAATGAAACAACACTCCCCCACACTCTAACTCAGAAAAAAAACAGTACATGCTCATAAAAAAATTATAGCATATAATACTTTACCTGTAGATGTTTTTACTTTATGTATTTTAAGTTCAAAATGGTATTGAGAACATGTATTCATTATCATGACACAATGAGTCCATAATCTTTTTGTCTCCCTTTGTGGAAAGACATTTGGAGCTGCAGCTTTTCTGAACTGAAACTCAATATACCATAACAACTGTGACTACGGTCCACAGAACAATATTTAAATAAGTTTAACTCCCTAACAACAGCTGGTAGCAGGCATAAATCTAGCCCACCGAAGCACTGTGGTGTATTTTCCAAAATAGTCTGGCAATTTGTCTTCAATGGATTTGCCGTTGTATTTAATCAAAAAGCCATTTGGCAGAAAACAGTAACGTGTCGGGATGTTACTGTGATGCCAAGTTAATGCTTCATATGAAAACTCCTCTGCTTCTCGGCCAGGTCAATGCTCTCGCCATTCTGTGTGTTTTCCTCTAAAAAGGGGTCTATTCATAAGTTATTTTACATGCCAACTTTGAACTAGCCAGCAGTAAAAAGGGAGGGAAAAGAAAATGAGTGTGTAAAAACTGCGTAGTGTTTTTAGTAGCCCTTTTATGACACTTTGTCCCAAATTGGATTGAAAATTGTACGGTTTTAGGACTGTGTGTTTGTCTTAAATTGCCCCTCTAGACTAAAGTTTTTGAAGATTTATCACATGTTTTACATTAAAAAAAACAAAGTGCCTACTGTCTAAAAGCATTTCAATACATTATTATCTCAAATAACAATTTACTTCTAGGCACATAGATTACATATAACTACAGATTACTGAAGGGTTATGCCAGGTTCCATATCACTGGATTTCTCTCCTGGGCATGTTTAACCGAAATCCCTCATGCAGGTGGACCAGTGCAATCCAATGATATATTTGGGGATGCATTTCAACCAGGCATTCTATGGCCGTGCCTAGTGCATACCATAGAACATGTGGGGCCTAGCCTTCTAAAGTGATGTGCTCTAAGACAGGAAAAAAACAGCAGAATTCAAAAAAGCAGGTAACATTTTCTTTACCAAAGAATTGTATGACATGAAACAGAAAAACACTCATCACGAGGGATCTGTACTGACTGTAGGAGCAGAGTGGCTTTAAAGACCTTCTCTATAGCTGGTGCATCTTATTTAACCAGCGGTAACTTCCCAGGAAGGCTGCTCAGCAGCGGTCTGGGGATCAGAAATGCCGCTAAAGCTGACAGGAAATTCCGGCTCATCCTGAAAGCCCCCTGAAATGGTCTCTTTATTGATGGAAGAGAACCGCCGTGTCCTTAAGTGAAGATTAAGGGCCTTGGGCCCTCCCAGCCCACCGCCACCACAGTGTCCACAGAAACGATTACTGAATGCTATCTATCAATTACTGAACGTTCTCCCGCCCGTGCTCTCTCCCTCTCTCGCTATCTCCCTCTCTCGCTAATAGTCACTTGTGCATTCGTATGCTGTACAAGTATGTTCAGGGGCAGAGGGCTATATATTCAGTTGTGAATTGAATGTAGGTCTTCAAGGGCTGGTTTGGATTCAATATCGACAGGAAAAATCATAGCAGATTAATCTTTTAAGCCCCTCAGCAATGGCCTCCGACCGGCCCATATGAGATCCACTAGACCTAGACCCACGTAATCGGCTCGGATCTGTGATGAAGACAGGGAGAGAGACTCTTGCATTTATCAGACCCCAGCGCCAGATTATCCCTCGAGGTTCAGAATCCGCACAATGCAAATGCCTGTAATCTTTGTGTCTTGGTGACACATGGCGCAGAAATCCCTGCTTTTTACTGTAAACACGGGGGCGGTGGGTTGTGCTTTTTTGTACACATCGGTGAATGTGGGCATGGCCATGAGGTGTGCGGTCTCATCTGAAAAACACTGGAAGGCCCCCCCCCCAGAGCACACTGAGTGGAGAGGACCACAACCATGGCTGATAATTGTGAACATTGACCATGCACCGTGACGAAAACCATCAACCATTTGCTAGCCACCACACCAGGGAAAATTTCTGCCTTCAATTTCTGCCTTCATCACTCGGTTCATAATTTTCACACAGTAATTGACTAGCCTTTCTTTGTCTTTAGAACTCATTTATAAAAATCATCCTGAAAGGAATATTCATAGATATCTTTGTCACGAGACTAGATCGTACTTCTGACTTCTCTCCTAGATGTTTCCCTTCCCTTATTCTCGCTGTGCCTGGGGCATGACTTGGGCAGCATCATGAAGGGTGTAGTGGTTGTGAAACTGCCCTTATAATCAGAAGGTTGTAGGTTCAAATCCTGGTGGGGGCTTACTGCTGTACTTTTCAGCAGAGTGCTTAAATACAGTTTCTGTTAAACTATGTTACCTGTCCCTGTTTAAACCTAGCTGTTAAATTGTCCAGCTGTTTAAATGCTTAACATCTCTCTAAGAGCACTTCTGTGAAACAAAGGTGAAATGATCTGTGATAGGCTGCAGTGACAGGCATTATGCTGGATTGCCGTCCAGGGGATCATGAACTCCAGTCTCAGGTGGGACAAAGCGCTTTGACATTGAGTTAAACCTGTACCTCCACAGTAAGGTTATGCGCTATGAGCTGCCAGGTATAAACAGCACATTATATCACATAAGAAATCCTTTCTATACAAATTGATTCCTATATTTCCTTTTTCAAAGCACTTCTAAATGAAAAGAAAAAAGAACTTACATATTACCGAAGACAGATTCCTCAGATTGCTCTTGCTGGTAATCTATAGCATTCCTCCAGGACCAAAAAAGATAAACGGTGTTAAACACTGCCAAGTGTGTAGAGAAAGGAGGGTGGGGGTGACCTGTGTCACCCAGCTGTTGACAAAAGCATGCTGTGTGAACCCTACCTCCCAGCTGCCACAGAGGGTGCAAGAGCAGAAACGTTGATCAATCCGATAAGCTGGGGTCAAAGGTCAATAGAATGTTCGCCACGTACTCCAAGTGTGAGGCTGTGAGGCCTTTTGAGGCTGAGACATGGTCTCAGGACTGGCACGTATGAGCTTCAACAGGCCCGTGATAAAGTTACAGTATGCCACAAAGTGACTGGTTCTTAGGAGATCCAGAACAGCAAAACTACGCTTCCTTTGACTGTGGGTGAACCAGAGACATTCCCACAGAGAGACCGGCCTAAACTGACTGCACGTTGACCATTATATTACATTACCTTGTCATTTAGCAGACAGTCTTATCCAGAGGGACTTACATAGGTTACAATTTGATCCATCTATACAGGTAAATGTTTACCGAGGCGATTGTGAGTTAAGTACCTTGCCCAACAGTACAAAAGCAGCTTGCATACATACACACTCTCACTAAATAGGTATGACCATATAGGTGCATGTAGTAGGTGCCAGAAAACTGTAAAGATGTTTTGGGATCAACCTCACCTGAGCATTTTGTCAGTTGGTCACACAGATATGCACTGCTGACTGAATGTTATTCAGTTGAATGGATCAATGGATGCTTGGCTTTTGCCAGGGAGTCACCTCTCATACATTATTATTATTATTATCATTATTATCATTATTGCCATTTAGCAGACACTCTTATCCAGAGCAATTGACATTGGTTACAGTTTTTACAATGTTATTCATTTATACAGCTGCATATTTACTGAGGCAATTGTGGGTTAAGTACCTTGCCCAAGGGTACAGCAACCCCAGTGGGGAATCAAACTGGCAACCTTTCAGTTATGAGTCCTGCTCCTTAACCACTCTGCTACACTGCTGCCCCAGTTCTCTTGGTGTTGTACTGAGAGATGGTTTACCAGCACCAGTGGTGCCAGCAAAGCTTATTGTTGTATCAACAGCCCCCTGCAAGCTGATACAGAGCACATTTCCTCTGTTCTCAAGTGGTTCATAACTGTTCCTAGGGCTAGCGTTACAACTCAGCAACCATCCCTTGTATTTACAACCACTGAGAGCTACAGTTAGCAGCTTCAATTCTTGATGTTTGATTGTTTTCACTGTAAGGTAACTCACTATTCATGTGCAGACGAGAGCGTTTGTGTGATATCTTGTGAGAGCACCTTTAAATGACTCTCAGAGTGAGTGAGAGTTTATGGAATTGAGGAGATGTACGGTGCGGAATTCCAGGTCTTTTCATTTCTTTTAACCGAGATAAAAACAGAGCCCTCCCTATAGTAATCTACCAAGGTTCATTGACTTCATTCGAGACACATTTTGAGAACAATCTCAGCCAGTGGCCTCCTTAACAAACACATCTTTAGTTATAAGGAGCCATGTCCAGGATTGCTTTATATTATCAGCCTGCTTCACATCCATTATGCTCAGAAGGCCCCTGGGGTAGCTCTACAAGAAAGTATAACAGCTGTTACACCGTGTGGCTGCCCACACTAAGCACTTACAAGTCTGCTTTCTGAAAAGTCCATTGGCTCAGAATTTGGTTCGTCCTGCATTTCACTGTCAGTTTTTTAAATAAAAACCTTAAAATCAATTTCAGGTAGGCCTACCAATTAAACATTCACATTAAATGGCATTGGTAAACTGCGGATAATTCTTCAGTGGAAATCCTGAAAATGCGTTTTAGCAAATCCGTCTGAACTTCAGAGACTGCAGCAGGCAGGGCTATGAATGCCATGCGGGTTACTTGCAATTGTACACAGGAGAGCTACTGATTGCCACCCTCAGAACATAATCATGATTATATAAACAACAACATTTGTGGATCTGTTGGTAAATCCTTAATAGCTACCTTGGTTGGTGGGCCCTGAATGAAGACTCTGCTATCTGTGAACATCTTACATCTGAAAATATTCACCTCTGCCAATTTTTTTCCTCTCCACATTTCACAAATGAACCCATTGCACTTTGAAAAGGGGGTGGGGGGTGGGGCACCATTTCTTTTTTCAGTCCCAATAATGTAAATCTTTGTATTGCATTATTTTATATTACTTTTTTAATGAAAGCTTGCCCTCCAATGCAAAATAATTTTTATTGTGTTTTCATCATTAGCTTTAAGACAATTAAACAAACAAACATTGATCTTCCTAATGGATCTAATTTTCAAGATTATGGCTGACATTTACTTTAAAAGGTCAAAGGACACTTGTTTACAGATGTTCTCAACTGTCTTATTGAGGAAAAATCTCTCTGCCCTGCACAACCGATAGCAATCCTCTCCTGCTGTCAGATCTCCGACCTGCAGCATTTATGATTTTGGTTCATCATACTGGAATAATGTTTGTGATGTAATAAGGATGCGTTTGATTGGCTCACTGAGGGTCACACATCTTGCATTATCCTCTCAAATCTGACACTTCCAGTCAAATTGAGGTTACAATTTGATTAAGGTTATGGGATTAGAAAAACCTTTTCATATTGGATCATTAATGACCAAAATATGACTACACTTAGGGATGGTCAAGAGATTTTTGAACCTCTTGACCACCAAAATTTATAACAGACAGTATAAAAAGTATTGAGATTAACATATATATTCAAAGAAATATTTTTTGCGAATAAGGAATCAGGATCAGGATTCAAAGTGGTTCTAATCCTGAATTCTATTGTGACAATTACAAAATCCAAAAGTTCATTACAATGAAATTATTAACATTCAAAGACCCTTCCAACATGAATCTATTGAATTTATCCCTAGGCTTAACCCTGCAACCATAACCTTAACACCAAACATAACACTAACACCAACATTAATGCTACAACACTAACCCTAATAAAAATCCTAATCATAATGCTAACACTATCTCTACCCCTATCCTGTCACCAGTTCTAACCCTAGTCCTAACTCTAGCCTATACCCAGGACCCATCCTAACACTAGTCCTAGCAACACCCTAGCCTTAAAATGACTACATTATAGATCTTCTGCATTGAAAACACACTCTTAAGTGGTTCTTCAAAACTACCCTATTTAATGCACATTATTTTCATTTAGAAGATGCTCTTACCCAGAGCAATTTACACAGGTTACAGTTTTATCAGTTTTATATTCACTGCAGTAATTCCAGGTTAAGTACATTGCCCAAGAGTACAAGAGCAGAGCCCTGGGGGCAAAGTGAACCAACAACCTTTTGGTTACAAGCCCTGCTCCTTACCACTACAAAACACTGCTGCCCATTATCCATATTATCGATACAAAGCCAGTCATTACAGGAGGAAGCCAGGTTACAAAGCCAGTCACTACAGGAGGAAACCAGGTTACAAAGCCAGTCACTACAGGAGGAAGCCAGGTTTCTCTACTGGCTGTGGGCCAAAGAGAGCCTGGTGTTTCTGACCGGCTGCCAGGAGACGCTGCACCCAGCGAGAGGGCCACCCGCCGATCATCTCAGCTTCCAGCTCCTGCACGTGCACCATGAAGGCGTTTATGCAAGCACCAGCCTCCGACTGCCTCCTCTTTGCTTTCACACGCTCGCTTTCTGCACGAGCTCAACTAACTAGTCGACCCCTGAGAGGACAACATCTGAGGTACATGGTGGTGATTTTGGTGCTTCTAGATAGCACCATACAAGCTTCAGATTCACTCCATCTTGGTTTTCTTTAGTCAGGTGGGCGTTGGGATGCACCCTTGATCCACCTGTATATATGTGTGTGTGTGTGTGTGTGTGTGTGTGCGTGAGAGAGAGAGAAAGAGAGAGAGAGAGAGAGAGAGAGAGAGAGAGAGAGAGAGAAGTATGCACATACTTACAGTGCGGTCTAGGGATAGCTAATGATATGGTCAGGTCATTGCTTCCAGGTTGTAAAAAAAGTATCCCCAAGAGACATAATCACCTTTCCAAGTATGAGATACATGACTAAACATTGCTTTCAACATCAAATTGGACAACATATACAAGTAACTGTTATCAAATTTTTGAGTGAAAGCAAAAGCAATTATTTGTAGTATATAAGTGGCAACTATTATTACCTCAGAAAATAAAGACAAAAAAGTAGAAAATAAAATCACAATATATTATTAATTTATTTTTGTAGTTGCTCTTTCTCTGAGTTTGGAGGGGTTTTTTTTTAGCATAAATGTCTTCCAGCCACACAAACACTTTTTAACCAGTTAAATATCAGGTGATCATGCATGTAATCTTAAAAGGCAAGGCTTTTGTGCCTCAAAATTCCACTGCTAGCTCCCTACACCACACACACACACACACACACACACACACACACACACACACACAAACCCTCTGCGCATACAGGTTGGCGAGCAACCAGATTTGATGTGAGAAAGAAAAAAAACACTCCCCTCTTTTGTGCTGTGATAGAGACCATTGAGAAGGGGACCCCACACAACGACTAATAGCACTGGGATTCGGCCGAAAATATGTGACATAATCACATTAGTGTCTTAAAGAACACAAAGCGCTTAGTCAACTTCCTTGATCTGGGCACATCTGGAGGCATGAGGGACTGGAAATACACTCATGGCCTCTCCCTTCTCAAATGAAAACAAGGCGAAAGGAAAAGGCAGAACAAGGGGCTGGACACAAGAAAGGGTAGCTCTGGTGCTGGTGCACAAAAAAACAAAAAAAAAAACAGAGGGTTGGATGGAGAACGTCAGCCACAGCCCACCCTACAAGCCTGACCTCTGACCTGGAAGGTAAAAGTGTCTGATTTTGGCTGAATATCTCCAGGCAAAAATCAAAAAGTCAACACTGAAAGCATTTCTGTATTAAATTCTGAATAGTGGAGAATCAGTTGCATCAGTAACATAACCAGAAGTGAGTCATAATTACCTTTGCTTTTTTTTTGCACCTTGAAGGCAAATAGAATCTAATTCAGGTGGAATTTCTGGTTGAGGATCCCATAGTTCCTTTTAATGATACAAAGTGAGAAGAATTTAATCTAATGCTTTCTGTTTTCTTTAGAACACGCATGATGAGTAGACACACGGAAACCTTGAACACTGAGAGGAGACTGTGATTCGAGAATGTTTTGAATAAAATATGAAAAATGAATGGTTGGCCTTTCTTTCCATGTCATGTATATACTTCTTTTACCTCGTCTATATATACTTCATCTTTTGTGTTGCATAAAAAATCTACTTCATTCCATTGTAATTCTTGACATTTACAGTACCTGTGTTCAATCACAATAACAATACCAGTGTAGCTGTAGAGATTTTGGACACACTCCACCGAAAGAAAAAAAAGGTGTCTGCGAATATTCCGCGAGACTTCAAATTGTTAAGATCTGCCGCAAAACCATTTCCAACACCCCAGCAGTAGGGAGGTGACAATCATTCTTTCTGCCTTTTGTTGCCAAGGCTATTTAAGCTTTTTTTGACTGTGAGCTCCTGGTAATATTTTCCAGAGGCCTTTCTGCGCGTTTTCACACTTTTTTGTGTCCTCTCTGTCCGAGGAACAAAGCGCGGTTTCTGTTTCTGCTCTCCGCCTGCTGGGCGCGAGAGGGTCTGTTCGGCCCATTAACACCCACCTCGACGCGCTCCGTTCCAGCGCAGGGAGCTAATTACTAACATCGGCCGGGCTAAAACCCTCTCGTAGACAGCAAACACTGGAAAAAAAACCACTCCAGGAGAATGAAAGGGGCCCGGGGGGAGAGGAGGGACCCCGAGAGGCTAATGAATCTATAGGCAACACCTCTCCATTCACACGTCAAACGGTTTCGCTCGGAACAAAACGGGTCTTAAAGAATGTTCCTCCTTTGTCTCTCGTCTAATTCCCCGGAGAGGAGACGTGAAGGGTGTGTGTGTGTGTGTGTGTTTGCGTGTCTTCACAGCGTTATGCACACCTTCGAATAAAAAAAAAAACATAGGGAATATTATTATTTAAGTAGTACATTTGTTTTTTTTTTATTTCTGCAATACTCAGGGCGAGCATGTTTAATCCCAAAAATATTTTAGTGCATTTAACCGGTGTCCGCCATATGTTTAACAAGGGGATGGCATTAAGTAAAATAAATTTGGAATCAAATTCAAACTAAAAATAAACTTTTCGATTTTTGAGTGTTGTGTTAATCTGATGAAACAAACCTGAATAATCCGTAAAAATGTAAAGTTTACGGACCGAAGGAGAGCTATGATGTGTTTCTGGTCACAGTGTTGAACGTGTTAATCCCATCTGCAGATAAACCATTGAGGAGGGAATCCTTCATTATGATGTTAATGGATTAGATCAGAGGTCTTGAAACTTCGGGAACGAGAGCAGAGGTACCCCTGGAGCTGGTCTTGCATTCTTACCCGGTTAGAAACAACCCTTTTTCTGCAGTCAGGTCCTGCAGGAGACCCCTCTCCAGCCGTCTAAAGTGCGGAGTTCTGTCGGTGAGCGTATCGCACGGCGTGCTCCCCTCACACTCGGCGAAAGCCAGTCGTCCGGGCTTCCTTAAACCCCCCGAGGTGTTTTCTAAGCCCCCTTTCCCTAATACGTCTGAACCGCGATAAAATCTGCTCTTTCCAGCCCCGGGGGCTCAGATGGATTGAATGGTCGTTACGGCGATAAAGACGAGCTCTGCGGCGGAGTCATAATTCAAAATCACTCCTCCCGTCTCCAGCGTTTCAACAGGTGGCAGATGAGCGCGCAGGCGTGCCAGTTTGCAAACGCATAACTTCACATGATTTATCTGCTTGGCAGATACACTTATCCAGGTCAATTTACATTTTTACACGTCATCAGTTCACACAGGCTGATATTTACTGAAGTGATTCCTCAATTACGCATCACTCGAGCAGCTACGGCAAAGTGTCAGTTGGGAATCCAGCCGCCAGACTTTGCGGTAGAATCCCAACTTCCCAGCGCACCTCATCTATCCTGGAAAGCTTGATCATGTAACTCAATTAGGGGAAAAAACTACTACACTAGTATAGGCTACACTAGTATAAATTCGGAAAACTACGTGTTTGGTTTTTTGGTTGTAAATGTGATTCTTTCCAGTGCTGAGTTTCACACAAAAATGTGGAATAAAAATCAAATAAATAAAAAAGTCAAAATTCCATTTAACTGATTGCCCTATGTCCAGTTTCGACCAAACCAGAACACGTTACTCCCATATTTTTAATAAGCAACGCGTATGAGCAAGTTTTATAGTTTTATATTACTTAACATTTTACACATGTATTTTTTGTTTATATTTGCATCTGTGTATTAAATATTAATTGTACAATATTCTACGAAAACAACGTTTAGACGCTGTGGTACGTTTCGATTTTTAGTAAAAGTAAAATAGGTTTTGTGTTTCTCATCTTTAAATGTTTTGGGAGTTGTTGAATAGGCTAATGTTCTCGATCGGCACCTCCCCTCAAAAAAAAAAAAAAAAAAAAAAAACGAGAAATAAGCGAGCCAACTTACACCCCAAACTGTGGTTGCGTAGATGTAATTTTGGCTAATTAAGGTCTAGTTTGAGGAGCAAACGAGCCTTTAGTGCACACACATCGAACTGACCTCAAAGTGCACCCACAACCACAAATTACAGGCCTTGATTTTAGGTTAACTGCATACTGGCGGCACAAGAATAACAGCAATGGTTTCAATATGGACCCACTTATTCACGTGCAGTGGACTTTAACCAGAGCACACGTACGTCAGACTCGGCTGTGTGTTGATCACGTAGCGGAGTCACATAAACAGCAGGCACAACGACTACTTTCGGAGCGTAAAGACTGGCATTGCTGTGCAGGAAGCTTGCAGCAGACACAGCTGCTCTTTCCCCCCTTAGTCCGAGCCGATTAACGTTGTCCCACTCGCGCTCGGGGTTACGCATGTTGCTGTTCTGTTTGTTTGGGCTAGCACGCGCACGTAGAGGATGACCACGAGGAGGAGAGCGGTTTAACGTCGGCTCTTTCACACCTGACTTCTAATAACACTCATCCTTTGTCAGCTCTTTAGCGCTCAAAGGAAATGTAAATAATTACCTTACAGCCTTTTAAAGACATTACCAGCAATCGCATCAAAATCATTCAAAGGATGAATTATGGATTATGTTCCTGAATAACAATTGCTAACGTGCATGAGGCGATCTTTCTTAATATCGCTCTAAACTTGCAAGAAAGAATCACATAAAACCTAAAAAACAGCACAAACTTTTTTTTGGTGGAATGGCTAGCTGGGGTGGTTTGGACATCAAAGAGTCCTTCATAACTAAATCAGGAATATTACAGTAACATTTTTATAGTGCTAATATTAGTGCTGCTCATAACGAGGATTACTTGCATTGATGTAATCACTCTAACCTCTTATGAGGATGTCAAAAGCCTGAATAACAAAGGCGGAGCAGGGGGGTAGCTAACCCGGAGCAGTTAGAATGCGCACCCCCCACCCAGGTGAAGCACCTTCGCCACTTTGGAACACTCAGGTCAGACACGGTAGAGAAGCCCTTCTCAATGGCCCCCCTAAAGAAACGTGCTGTTTTCGGGAAGTCCCTGCGGCTATTAGCTGCCTGTTAGTTCATTTTCAGGCAAAGTTTCCGTTCGCCGTGCTTTCAATAATCAATTTCAATCCCGAGACTGACGCGCGGGGGGGGGGGGGGGGGGTAACTGGCTGCTTCGAGCGCCGTGGGTTGTGGATCGATGTCGGTGACAACATAATTACTCCACCGACCCCTTTCCTCAGACCAGCAACATCGCCTCCAACTCAGAGGCCGTTACCAGAAAGCAGTGGACACAAAACAGCAGCCGTCTATTGTCCTTTGTACATATTTCTTTACCTTATAATGAGGTGCGTTTGTTCCTACTGTGGTTACAAATGAATTCCAAACAACGTTATCAGTTAGCTAATTTTGTTTAGTAGTTTTGTTCAGTCTAGACACCATTTGCAGTTAAATACAAGCTGCTGTAACATAATTGAGCAAAACTGGCTAAAATATTAATCTGAGTCTACATTTATGGTTTATTGTAGATGTCACTTTGTGGATTCAATGCACTGGCTATGCCATTCTCTCCCATAGGGAATTTCATTGTGTAACATTCCATACACAATGCCATACAGAAATGAAATACTGTATATCATATTACAATGAAAAATATATTGTTCAGCCTAAGAATATATTGGAACTGTTATTAAACACATTATTACAAATTATAAATATACTGAAATACACCAAAGCAGCAATAATTTACATATTTTAATATATATTTATTGAAATATGTTCTCTAAAATATATTCTCTATATATATTTTTAATGGGATTAAATATGTTTTAAGACAATCCCTTTTACATTGGGCCAGTTGTAGTTAATATAATGTCATTAAATATTTCAAATTAACATGTTGTGGCTCCGGTTTTCTCTGTGATGTCAATGGAAAGAAGGTGCATGAAAGGATAATGTTTAAAGGGTGGTTTAGTGAGGCAGTCTCTCAAAGCAAAGGCTGTTCCTCTTTGCGCTCTTCAGCTGTTTTGGAAACAATGAGTTTGTGGATAAACACAGACTTCAATTTATGAAATAGCACAGTGTTTACGGTGTAAGTGAGGCCTCAACTGAAATTGCCCTGTTTACAGTTGGAGTGATAATACCATCAGAGAGTTTAGTGTTTCATTAACCCCTGAAGAGAAGAGTGGCATTGCTCACGTGTGTAACCTCTTTTTCTGTCCCCAGGCATAATTTTCCCTTTTTTTTGGTCCTATGTAAATTTGACTCCTCCATTGCAGAGCTCTTTCAGCACTCCAGTCCATGTTAGTCTGGACTCTGCGGTCAGGTGGCTTGGAGTGCTCTGGCATGCTACAAGCACTTTTGCTACCATCGTAATCAAGTTTATCGAATTGAAGACTTTCCATTATACGATTTGTCAGGCAGTTCTTTTTGTCAATCATGCCATCTTATCATTATACAAGAGAGAAAGCGCACATGAGCCTGGGAGTGTATTTAGTATTCAACAGCTGAGCACATTCATGTCAAGCTAATCACCAAATTTCGAGAGCTTTGTCTTATTTTGGTAGGCAAGTGCTGTTGGCTATCACTGAGCACCAACACAGACCTGATATACTGATATTGCTGATGCTACTGACAAAGACGATGATGATGGCAATAATGGCAACGAAGACTATTATGATGGTGATGATTATCATTACTATTGTTAATATTATTGATGATGCATTTCTCATACTGATCAGCGAACTGAAACACCTAGTTATTTGAAATAATGATGGCACATTCTTACCGACTAATGTAGATCCCCAGCATTCATGTCAAACACTTGGAAAGTCCTCAACTGCGAAAACCAGAAAGGAACAATCAGGTCCTCACCTTTAACACAGCTCCCGCAGCAACAGCAGAGGATCTGCCACTAATGTGGCTCTAAATGTTTTATAAAACAACTCCTTGGAGGCCACTAAAAGCCATTATATTGTGAACCATCGGAAAACAGTGGCTTACAGGTATTTTTTAAGCGTGAAGCAGGAGTCACCTATCAGACAGTCGGTGTGAAGTAGAGCCAGACCATGAGGTCGTAATCAAAGCGTTTCCCTGTTCTTTTCCTTGGTCTCAGAGTTGCTCTCAGTGTAAATTTCAGAGCTCCTCGGGGTCCCTGCATGTTGGCACAATGCTGAAGACGCTGTATCCCTCACTGTGTGACATCTGTAAATCATTAGAGTTTCATTTTGATTGCTCCTCATTACTGTTTTATAGTTATTGTAGTTTGATGTACAAATGTAACTAATAAAACCAAAGTAGAAAACAGTCCTGAGTCTGAAAACAGGTAAATATGCAACCGTGGTTTACTACATGTTGGGTTTTTATTGGATATTACATTTTTGGAATTAAATTCCCTTGTAAATACACAGTTCAACACAAATGTTTCTTATGAGTGGAAGGCAGTCAGTAAGCCAGGAACAATAGTCTTTTCACAGTATAACACATTCCTGTGTGTGTGTGTGTGTGTATGCGTACAGAAAAGCCATGCATCTCTCACAGATTGGTAATGATGGGGGGACTTCAGGAGCCCCATGATGGGTGTAGCTACCATGTGCTAAACCAATCCAATAACTTTTCTCTCCACATCAAAATCCTGATTTGTTCACTCATTCCCTGCTAAAACACTAAAGTTCCTCCCATTTTTGTAATCTCTCTCTGTTCAGTACAGATCAGATCATCCTTCCAATTCCATGTTACAAAACCTCAGCAAGGGCAGAGCACGGGCAGGGTTCGACTGCTTCTGCTTAATGTCATCAACTCTGCTTAATTCATCTTCCAAGACATAATTGCAACAACACCCACAAATCATAAAAAAATGTCTGACTTTGCAGCCTGTGTCTTTGTTCTTTGCCTGGGTCTTAGATTCTACAATGCTATTCAATAAAAAAAAAAAACCCCACAACTCCACTGTTTTTTTTTTTTTTGCTCTGGTGGGTATTTCAATTACAGTCACTGCAGTTAGATCGGGGAGCACAGTCACAGACAGATGGGCACTCAGAGAGGCACAACTGGAGGGCCTCATCTCCGATGTGGACCTTAACTGTTTTTTTTTTTTAAAGCAGTGAATTTGGGCAGCTGCCGCTGATCACAGGTCATGAATCCACACACACCTTTCTCCCACAACCTCAAGACTCTTTAAACACATCTCTCATTTCATTACTGTCATTTAGCTTTTATCCAGACTGATCCTTTATTCCGTTTATACATCTTTCAGTTCAGCTGGATATTTACTGAGGCGATTCTGGGTTAAGTACCTTGCCCAAGGATACAGCAACAGTGCCCCAGCAGGGAATTGAACCAGCAACCTTTTGGTTATGAGCCCTGCTCCTTAACCACTACAAAACACTGCTGCCCATTATCCATATTATCTATACAAAGCCAGTCACTACAGGAGGAAACCAGGTTACAAAGCCAGTCACTACAGGAGGAAGCCAGGTTTCTCTACTGGCTGTGGGCCAAAGAGAGCCTGGTGTTTCTGACCGGCTGCCAGGAGACGCTGCACCCAGCAAGAGGGCCACCCGCCGATCATCTCAGCTTCCAGCTCCTGCACGTGCACCATGAAGGCGTTTGTGCAAGCACCAGCCTCCAACTGCCAGCCCTGCTCCTTCCCACCGCACCACACTGCTGCCCTGCACCTCTCACGGCCATTGGGAAGGGGTGCAGAGTGTGGTCGCCAAAATTCACTGACCGCCTGGCTGGAGGGATCGTACACGGACCTCAGACCGAGTCCGCGTTGTTTGGCGCTGGTGCCAGCTGAGTTCATGCAGCCTGTTGGCATCTAGCCAGGAGCTGAAGGCCTCCTGCTGTTTAAATACAATGGGTTTATAGCCTCACTCCACATTGTGGCTATAGTGTGTATACAAGGTTAACGCCCCCCCCTTCAACTAGACATGGAACGTACAGGAGATTTTAGCTACCTGGACCTCTGTCTCCCCATGATGGCCTCTGTCTGTTTCATTCACACCTTGTTGTAACTCCCCCCCGGTCAAAAATTATCTGTGCTAAAGAAACCTACCCCCTATGCCCTTTGAGTCATTCGATTTCAAAGACCAGCAGAACTATTGTTGTGTTTCGGTTGGGGCCTGTGTGATACAGCCTAAGACCATAACATTAGCATTAAAAGAAGATATTAATTTCAGTTCATCTGGGCTGTTAGTTATTTTTCAACACAGTTTCATTCCTCCTGGTGTCACCTCAAATGGAAAGAAAAGGTTATTCATATTCATTGAAAACTATGAGGCCTAAATTTTTGTCAAGTATTGAATTAAACTGCTGCTTAAAGAAAACCCTGTAATCTTGAAGGAACAGCTAGTGTTAGCCACTAGAATCATTTCTAATTTTATCCGAATGAGCATTACTGACAGAATCAGTGTGCCATATTGCTGACCATTAATAGCAAATTCAGGGATGAATATTATATTATGACATGATGATGACTGAGAAGATATCACAGAACCCTGCAAATTGTCATTAGTGTTTAATAATTTGATTGCTCACTTCTTTCATGGTAACTTCCTGGTGTGGCGTACTGATACATAAACTACTGCAGTATGCCCAGTGCAACGCGCAATTACCAAAACATTTTAAGACAAATACAAAACATCCTATGGCTGAGGCATCGTTTTCTCTCTGACTTTACTTTCCTCTGGGTCTCCCCCTCTTCTCTTTGAGTTGAAAAAATGCAAAGGCCTTTCATGGTCTTCTGAAAAGGGGGGGGGGATTGTAGCTAATTGAGCCTCTAACCCAGCCCTGAATGGGACACAATGCCGGGGGGTGGAGTAATGTGACTTAAAGGATTCTCACCAGCTCTTGTGAGGCCCTGCGGTTCACACACACCGTTAAAAGTGGGACTCGATGGCTTAACGTGCTAGTGTGCTTTTCACTCACAAGGAGAGCTTTGCCTGAGACCCGCAGAAATTCTCCTGTATTGCTCTGTAAGGGCTCTTCAGAGACCATCCAGGTCCATTAGACTGACACACACACACACACACACACACACACACACACACACACACATGGACACACACACACGAGCATGCACACACAAACACACACACACACACATGGGCACACACACACGAGCATGCACACACAAACACACACACACACACACACACACACACACACACACACACACACACACACACACACACACACACACACACACACACACACTCACTCACTCATTCACTCAAGCAAAGGAATGTCTTCAACCAACTCCCACTCAAACCAAAAAAACAGTAGAGACACCTCTCACCCTTGAAAAGCAGAATATAACACCTGTGTTTACAATTTTGGACAGTGCACCCTTACCTTCTGGGAAGAGGATGGTTTGGCCTTTCAAGCCAGTATGAAATTATTCCACCCACATCTTCAAAGCTCATTGGTTGACAAAGCTGTGTGATTGTTGCTATTGGGGGCCAGCAATTTCCCAACACTTCTGTAACTGGCCGGATTGGTCAGAAATGTGGGAGTGGGCCGGACTGTTGCGGGTGACCAGGGGGCCAGAGATCTGTGGAGAAGCCGCAGATGCCGCTGAAGCCAGTCCTCTCCATGTTGTATATACAAAACTGACACTTTTGTTGTGAGTTCAGAGGGAGATCATGACATTTTAACCACTCTCATGGAGGTAAAGTCACTGGGGTTTGTTGACTTGAAAGCCTCTGTGTCACATTCATGATCGGAAAAACATTTGCAAATGTTTTTTAACACACATGCAAGCATGTGCACACAAACAAGCATGCAGGCCTGAGTGCACACACACACAAGTGAGCCAGGCTGGTTCCAGTCTTACAGTGGGAAAGGGGTATAGTGAGCCAGCCTAAGTCCAGCCCTATAATGGGAAAGGATGTAATGATCCAGTCTGATTCTAGCTATATAATGATAAAGGAGTATAAATGAACCAGTCTGGTTCCAGATTTACAGTGGAAAAGGGTTATAATACACCAGTCTAGTGCTTGGTTGAGCCAACATGAAAGCATTACATTACATTACTTATCAGTAACTCTTACATAGAGCGGGTTTGATCCCCGCTGGGACACTGCTGTACCCTTGGGCAAGGTACTTAACCCACAATTGCCTCAGTAAATATCCAGCTGTATAAATGGATAACATTGTAAAGAACTGTAACCTATGTAAGTCGCTTTGGATAAAAGCGTCTGCTAAATGAATAAATGTAAATGGAGCAACTTACATATGTTACAATGTCATCCATTTATACAGCTGGGTATTTTACTGAGGCGATTGTGGGTTAAGTACTTAGGTACAGCAGCAGTGCCCCAGTGGGGAATCAAACCTGTGACCTTTCAGTTACAAGTCCTGCTCCTTAACCGCTATGCTACACTGCGGCCCCTGCTGTACTTCTCATCCTGTCAGGAACAGTCCTGTCCTGCCACTGACTCCCCTTCCTGCCCTATCTCAACCAGCCTATGACAGCTCTGCACCTGCTGACCACAGCTTCCTGTGCTGGCTGCTAAGTGACCACAAGCATCAGGCTGAGTGCATCCACACCATCAGCCAATCACGTGGCATTCAAACTGCCATTCATTTCAGCTACCAATCAGAGCTCCAGGGACAGTTGAGCATTTCCCTCTTTCAGGATCTCCTCAGAGAGAGTGGCTCTGTGAATGAGATAAACCCTTGGAAAAAAAAGGGCCAAGTAAAAATCTTCCAATGCAGCGTCTAAAGCTCTAAAGATTGCATTTATTCCACCTAATATTTCAACAATAATTACAAATCAGGTATAATTTGATTATTTATTATAATTGATTATTATTTTATAATTTCATCAAGATTAAAATTAATATAACCATATTCATATGTTGAGATTTGATGACATGTAATTGGTAGTAGTATTTATTATCATCACTACATACTGAAAGCAATATTATGTTTAGTTTATCTGAAATATTTAGTCTTATATTTAAATGTTACACTGTGTTTGTGACAAGTGGGAGTTTCTGTGTTTTATCTGACAGTCAATCAGATCAATTTTAAATACTGCTGTGCAGACACATTTTATTGATCATAATTGTAGCTGTAAAAGAAACGTTTGTGTTGCTCTGTTTTCTGCATGAAGGTCTGAGAACAGTAGTGATACAATTGTAACACTCAGCGCATACACAGAACACTTGGTTGCGCTCTTTTAATTAGTTAAATAAAGGTGATTAGGAAATCCATGCGGAAGTGGAAAGGCCAGAAGGTTAAAATACGTTAGCAGAAGTTTGTCTAAGTTGTGCACTTCCCTCAGATTAAGAGTGACAGCACAAAAGCCATGACCTAATATGACCACATAATGGCCCAGGGCACCACACTGACCTCTCACAACCAATCAGGGTCAAAGTTGATAAGATAAAGGGCAGGGGTGGGGCCAATGTGAGGCAGGTCTTTATCCTTTTGCTTCAAACATCACCGTTTAGATCAACAGATGGCCAAAAAAACAAGCAGCATGAATTGTTTGTCACAAACCCTGGCAAAACAAAAAATCTGAGTTGATTAAAAAAAATGCTATATTTGACCGTTGGGATATGCCCTGCAAGAGAGCCCCAGATCCAAAGTGAAAAAAAGTTCAGCATAATAATAAAGCACTCATTATAAAATTCTGTCTTTTTTGGCATCAACCAAATATCATATGGTCTTCTACCCATGATGCGTGTTAATTTTGGCTCGAGGCCAAATATTTCGAAAGGTCACAGATTCACTCTCCATAAATTCTCTTTGCCTTGGCTCACATGGAGATAGTCTACAGTTACAGGTCCTTGTTATGAGAATAAAACAAACAAACAAACAAAAAATAGACTTGATATCTCAAGGGATCAAATGTGCATAAATGGTTAAACCCAGGTAAAAATGAAGATGACACTGTGAACCCTCAACAGCTAAGCATTAAATAGTAGAACTTTCCACGCTTTCAACAGGAGCTCACAACAGATATTCCGAAAATCCATTGTTACCATTTATATATATATATATATATATATATATATATATATATATATATATATATATATATATATATATATATATGTAGAGAGAGAGAGAGAGACAGAGAGAGAGAGAAAGAGAAAGAGAAAGAGAGAGAACAAAGGCTTTGACAAATAAATGTTGTCCTTGTGAAATGATTTGATTTTTACGTTTCCTTACTTTTTTGACAGTTCATTGTATTTGAAAGGTGCAACATCAAACATACCCCCAGCTGGGAGAAGGAGGGGCATAGATGAGTTTGGTAGTGGTTGGGGGCATGCAACTTGTCAAGCCTCATAAAAGGAAACACAAACAAAGAAGTTCCTACGTCAAAGTGTAAAAGCTCAATTTTAAGCATATGGAAAGTTAATTGTCAAAATTAGATTGGTAAACAAATAAAATGACTGAACCTGAAGGTACTGTCTACTTGAACAAAAAAACTCCAAAAACACTTGAAAAGTACAGTATGTATTTTTCCTTAATTTGAACAAAAAACATAAAAATGTGTGGGCATTACAGAACATGCAGACACCTCAAAATTAAATAAAAATTTCACAGATCCACCCCTCAGCTGTGACTCGTGGAGCAGCAGCATCCAGTGGTTAAACCACCGCAGGAAACGCTAACACGCTCCGCATGCACCACCACCACCACCGCGGTGGCATCGTGTGCCGGGAGGCTCCCCGCCTTCCTGCCTCTCCACCCCGGTGGCCCCCGGGGCTTCGGGGTACCCTCTGTCCCCCCTCCCTGTGGCTGCGCAAGGCGGAGTGACATGCTAATCGGCGGGCTAGGGTCCCCACCACTATTGAGGGCAGAGTCGCGCTACACTGGCCCAGTCAATGAAACCACAATATAATGCCTGAGCAGCGGGAGGAGTGTGCATGTACATGTGCACGGATTAACGTGCAGAGCGACTAGAAGAAACTTGCCACAGCCGCCCGTGCTAGGAAGAGCGGGGCGGCACAAATTGGAGTGGTGGGGGTGTCTCTGGGCTGGGGGGGTAGGAGCTCAGAGAAGCCAGGTTATTAAAAACCACAGAGCCGAGCTCACGCTGGGCGCAGAGAAATAATCGCGGCTCACTCAGACACAGGCGAGAGGAAAAGGGGGGAAAGGGGGGGGGGGTCTGCTTTTCCATTGTCCTAATCCCCTGACTGCTTCATCTCCTCCAGGCTGGAGTTTGGCGGCTCTGTTTGGGCCCACGGATGTCAGGGACCCAGCCTGCAGCAGAGGGACCGGCCGAGCAGAGACATTAGTCCGGCGGTCCTCCACACACCAAACCAAAATAACCCACTGCTAACCTGTTCACTTTATTAAAGACAGAGCTATTTAACACTTCAATCAAGTGAACATGTTTCTCAGTTAAAAATTAATTTGAAAAGTATCATCACAGAGGTCCATCTTCATAACATGACTTTCTAGAACACTCTGTACCATATATAATATGCATGAACCTATATAACATGGTTTCCTAATTAGTGATCCAAACAACAGTGGGGGGGCACCTCTATGTACTCATTATCATGGATGAATTTGACTGTAGTAGTCAACCATTTAACTTCTGTACAGTAAGTGCACAAAGGAAACAAATCTTTTATGTATTCTCTGGAATCAAGAGTCCTCAAAAAGGCCCCCAGGGCCTCAATTAGTCAACGTTACATAGGGAGAAAAATCAATATTTTAATGTCTGTTATGCTACTGGGCAACGGCAGAGTGCTGGAATAGCAACCACGATTACCCTGTTACAATGGAATGTCTCCTGAGGACTGGCTGAATTATTGTCACACTTGAAGTACGACTGCTTCGGAATTACACTCGACACCCCCCCCCCCCCCCCCCCCCCCCGCACACACACACACCCCCCCCCCCCCAACAACTTTGTGAATGACAGCAATGCGAGTCGATTCTACAGGGAGGAGAAAAAGCCGTTAGCGTTTTATTAAGTTTTTAAAAGCGCCACTGAACATGTGACCTTTTGACTCCCTCCCCCCTGGGTTCTTCTTTTTTTTTTTTGTATTACCCGGAAAGAAAATAATTTGAAAACATGAATTAATCTCCCTCTGGATGTACCTTATGTGTTACGATGCTGTCAGCCCTGCTGGTAAAAGACTACCTGACTTATTAACCACAGGGATGGCGGTAGACTCCACTGAACCTGCACTGTGTGAGGCCTGGGTGATGGCATAGTTTGCAGACTGCTTTTCCTATTATGATACGATTGTTTTTCCTGTTATGATATGATTTTCTTATTTTACTATCATTAAACCGTAACCTCACTCTATCGAAGGAGGACAGAGCAAATCTTTTCTTATAAACGAGGCAGCACTTGGCTCGGTGTGGATCAATGTACTTTTCCCTTAACACAAATTCTAAAATTTTCTGTCACAAACCAAATTGCTCGAGAATTTTTGGGCTTTTTCTCAGTGCTTCTATGCATGTGATCCATAAGAAATAAGGAAATTAACCCCTATTAACTCACAGAGAGTGAGTTCAGACAGGTACACAGGTGTAAAGACAGCACTCGCAGAGAGTAAGTTCAGACAGTGGAAAGTCACAGTTACACAGGTGGAAAGTCAGTACTTCCAGCAGTCACAGAATGAACAGGCTCTGAACCCTGCCAGGAGCCTTTCCATGGAGAGAAATAGGCAAAATAATTTTGCCATTGACATCAGGTCACATTGAGGCCACTCTTGATTCTTCAAAATTTTTAAACATTACAGTCGTTTCTAAATTGTTAGTAAGCAACACATTTCCAATGCCTCCTGAGCTTGTGCTAGGTAGTTACCTTTTCTAAATGCTCAAGTAAGATATGTGGATGCTGGCATTTCTGTCTGTATGTGGCACCCAATGCGAGGCCTACCAGTCCGGTGACTATATTTGGATGCGGCAAGAGGTCGGCTGCTCATGTGACCCTCACAGATGGTGCGTTTATAACGCTGAAGCTGGGAGGAACTGCAGGACCCAGGACACGTCTTGTATGACCAATGACAAAGTGTATTCTATCGGTGACAAGAATACTGTGACATTTGCAACACGATACTGTGTGCAGTGCTGCACCGAAAACATTTGGCCCGGCAAGACTCGGTGGGTAAAAATAGGGGGGATGTCAAAGGTTTGACCCCGAAGCAAATGTCAAAAGGTTTGACCTCCGTTACCTCCCCGAGGTGAGTTCCTGACTCTGGGCACCTCTGACTGTCCATGAAATGGTCATCACAGGTTGGTGGTTTCGACCCAACCAGGCCTCAGATGTTCCAAGGGAGGGGAGTGATGGCTTTTCCATTTAACAAAAACCAACTTTTTAAACAGTGAGTCATTCATCCTGTGTTTCCAACCTCAATGCCTTTCTTTTCAACCCTTGTGGAAATTGCATAAAAGTTTTTTTTTATTATTATTATTGTTATTTCTGGCTTTGGCTGTTAGAAGTGGCCCCTAATTTTCCCTGCTGAAAAACTTAAGTCAAGAAAAAATGACCACTGACACATATTTTGTTTGGAATTTCATTTAGAAATCCTAATTGTAACTTCTCATAAATGAGCTCTTACAATATGTTGCTATGGATAATGAGTGTCTGTGAAAACAAACTGTTTTTCATGTTTGAAAATTCTAATTGGGAGCTTGAAAGGTGGTTAAAGTCATTATCATAATTTTAATCATTATTGTTAAGTAGTAAGACATTTGTCAGATTGATATTTATTTTAAGGATTATTGAATTCAGCTGCCCCAATGTACTTCAGCTGCATTTAATACAAATGTGTCATGTACTGTGTGTATTGGAAAGAGCATCAAATGCAGATGTAGCGTTAACACTTTGCTCTGTCTCACTAATTCTGTTATAGCCTGTGGTTTTGGGAGATTGCAGCAGACTGTTGAGAATCATAAAGGGGGGAGATGGGTCATATTTGTAAGAAAACCTCAGAGTGGAATCTGTGGTGAGAAAGAGTTTAAACTGAGGCCTGGAAGCTGTGCTGTGGCACCTCCCTTCAAATAGCTCCTTTTTATTTCCTTGTCTGTTGCACCTGCCGAAAGCCACTTTGATTGGGTGACTCAGGCAAGTCTTTTCTCCTGACTCTTTCCCATTGCTGTGACCCGCTGATCCAGGTAGAGGGCAGGTAGGAACAACCAGGCATTGCTTGCATAGAATTGAAATGGCACTGACTGATCTCTGTCCAGAGTTTGATTTTACAGAAGCTGCCAGAGTTTCTGTGATGTCATCCAGTTGCATTCTGATGATGTCATCCTGGCATATCCTAATTGTTTTGTTATCTGGGGTATATTTTCCATAGGGTTTTTAGCTGTTACTGTTGGGAGAACAGTGCTAGTGCCATTTATAACAAGTTTGTTATTAGACACAGAATTCCTTTTCATGTGCATTGTGTGTGTTTTGTTTATTTCTATTTTTATTTTTAATGTATGAACAATGTTAATTTTCTGATATATTTTACAAAAGGTCACACATAGCACATGGTAATAAGCACAACATAAAAGCAACATACCATATAAACAACGCAAGAAAAAAAGGAAAAATAAAAGTCCCAAAGATGATAAAAAAATATATATATATATGACCACTACACAAACCACTTATTTCATCTTCTCCAATGTGCATTTTTTCCTCTGTTTTCACTGTCTGATTGGTTGGGCTGGTTCTTGAGGCCCTCTTCTTCTATGAATTTTGTGAGCTGGAAATTTCAGACGACCTTATTTTCACCAAAACACCATGGCACATGCCGGTCTGGATTTGACATAGCCATGGTGTGCTTGTGATTAAACATCTTTAACACTGGAGTCCTAAATTTATGTGCTGCTTTCAACACTTGAGCACGAGCGGAGCCTGGGGACGGCTGAAAGGAACAGACTGTTGTGCAGAACCAAAATAAATAAATAAAAACAGCAAAATTTCCATAAAAGTCAAAAGACTTCAAGGACATGGTACTTTGCAGTTAGATTTAATCTGGGCCACAACTCAGGTCACGTGTTTCTCCAGCGATCCTCTCTGTACCCTTTCTCACAGTGATGGCGCTGATGCACCTCTGTACTGGGACATACTCCACCTGTGACATTAAAGCCTGCAACCTTAGGACTCAAGATCAGAGGTAGTTCAGGTGGGAGCAACCATGACTTATTTTGCTCTAGCACCAGGGAGGGATCATGCAGTAAATTCAACCCCATTTGCCAGTTATTTTCGTGTTACACCCTACTGTTTTGAATCTGGAACTGAAAAGGTTATGGTGTACTGGATGTGTAACCAGAAGGTTTTAGGTTCTAATTCTTGGTGTGCAGAGCTTTTTTCCTTTCAGCATTCGTGAGTATGAGCTACTTCAACCGCCTCTGATAATTCCTCTGCAAATAAGGCGAAATGATGATGAAAAAAAAGAGACAGCTTTGTTTGCAAATTTAGCAGATTTTTGTACATTTTGAAACGAAGACGAGAGAAGGTATAGATGATCCAACATAACAAAACATGGCCGACGCCGACTCCGGCATCGATTCCGAAGGAGATGCGCGTTCGCAGTTTGCTTTGAAGCTGTTTGCACTCAGAGATACGGCGAAGATCAGTGTTCTCGGAGAAGAGGGAACCGGTTTGGCTGCGTTGCGACCGAGGCCTCTCGCACAGAAAGCCTTCTCCTTTCCCCTTTGTTTCCTTGCGCTGAACCCGAGGGCAGTGTAAACAGACGCACTCTGATAATATTTTTTAGCCCGCAGCGTTTTCTGGGGCAGGTTGGGTCTCAGAGGGGCTTCCAGAAATATCCCGAATGCAAGAGCATCTGGCTGCAGAGCAGAACTTACCTTTTGTTGTTTCCAAAAGCTAAATAAAGCCTGTTTGACAACTGAACGCGGAGGGGAAACGCAGTCCTGCTTGCCAGTGCGTTTCATTTGGCCAAAGTATTTGCCATTATAGTTTTATTTGAAATGAACGTTACATTTTATACGCAGTTTCGAAACAAAGCGTATAGTGTTCTTTTTTTTTATAGATTCTAAATTGAACTAGTGTATGCGACATTTAAATACTTGGAACGCAGTGCATAATGATGAAAAACACATTCCAGTCAAATAAATAAATAAAAAACCACGGTATTTGTTTTAACGATCGAGATATAATATTCGGTCAACATATGTGGATTTACATCCCACAAAACAGCTCGGATTACCTCATACCGCAGTTGGTGTTCGTCCGTAAACATAACTGATCTGAAACTCCATCTTAACACCAACAGTCAACAGGAGATGGTTTTTAACTAGCGTCTGCATGTGTCTCCCACAGATTAATTACTGAAGGACGTATGTTCTGAACGCTGGATGGCCCAGCTCACATAAATTGTATTTAAGTACTTATGTTTATTTTTTTTCTTAAAGTATTTATGTTTTTATTTATCTCATCACTGTTTTACAATATCACAACTTCATATCGGTCTAATTGTTGTTTACACAACACTTTGCTATTACGTACATCAGTTCAAAAACCGTGCAGCAACATACCATGCATCAAATGCGTCAGGTTTCAGAAACGGTTATGAATGACCATGAACTAATGCTGTGACCTTTGAGTGTAAAAGAAAGCTTTGTTGTTATATAGTTTTTGTGTAGCACTTAACAAAACACGACGGTAAAGAATCGCAAATGCTTAGGCTATCAGTAACCTTTGGGTGCCAAGTAATGGTTGCAGACGTTTTGATAAATTTCCAAGCTGTGCTTCATTTAGCATTATATGGCTGCATAAGGAAGACTCAGTAACTCCGATTCTAGCGCTCAGTGATTTTTCATGGTTCAAGTCACTTCCTGTGGGAGGAGGAAGTGAGTGACATAGCCTTGCCTGTGGCTCGTGGGAAGGAAACAGGGAGAATGGAAAGGTTCGGGGTTTGATGCTCAGTGACCTCTTCGTAAAAGGGTGGCTCAGTTTAACCGATGAACAGCTCTAGTGTCTCGGTGTCACTGGATTGAAGGAAAGCAGCTGCTCTGAATTTGTCAAGTGAGCGATGTACCGGACCATCCCCGAGGATTTTACTGTCTGTTAGAGAGGCTGGGACGCATAGTTAGAGACCAGTGTACATACCACTCTGTGGCCTTGTTTCAGATTTAAGATTAAATTTAACACTCAAGCTTTGCGTTTTAGCCTTATATTTTTAACGAGAAATTTTACCACGTCTTACTGTTTTGGCACTTACACAACACTCGATATTTATATTTACATTTAAGTAAAAGAAAAAAAAAGTGTGAGGAATGTAACAAAGAAATGCCTTAGTTATGAAAAGAAAAAAAACTTGTGCACATGTACGAAGTGCTAGCCTAATTGCGGCAAATATTCAATCCAAAATTTAACACTTAAAATTCCTAGTTGAGGGCGGACTATCGTGGCCTAACAGCCTAGCGAAATTCCGCCTCGTGAATTGTATTGCTTGCTTAACTCACCTACTCTAATGTATTCGAAAGCCCTTTCCTCTGTTATTGCTCTAGCGTTTGTTTTTTTCCTGTCTGTGCCTCATTGCTCCTCAGAAAAGACCTTTTTGTGTTTACATCGCCATTACATGCGGAGCCCATCGCCGCGACGGGTTGTAAGGCGTTGTGTTCAGCGGGCGAATCACTCCGCAAATATTTACCAGCTCCTCCTCAAACAGACCCGTCCCCGCGCTGCCGAAATGAAATGATTTACTGAATTGTCAGGCATGCGTACATTTCAGTAGGAAGCCCAAGACGCGTTTGACAGGAGGGCATTGCTGCTGTGAGGGACCTGAATGTGTTGTTAAAGCGTCTGGGGCTTTGCTTGAACTCTCTCGTATTTATAGGGGTCGTGTGACCATTCAGCCAATATAGCCTCTGGGTTTAATAATTAGTCTGATATGTGTGAACCATACATTCATGGACTGCATTGTAAACATCGAAGCCTCATAATTAAATGAAACAATTAAGAATCATATCCAAAATATAACAGATGAGTAAAATTCTCTGGAAATACAGCATTCCTTTTCTCTTAGTTTGCCGTGGCTGTGGTGAGCATCTTTCGGTAGCCTCGGTGCAGTTCAAACGGTCATTGAAACTTTGTAAGCACAGTATTCTTCCGAGCAGCCCTGGGTCCCGCGCTCAGGGATGGTGCTCCAGCTTTTCACTGTTCATTCGAATGTCTCCGTTTTATGTTCGTGCACATGTCACTTTTGAAGAAGTGCAGTCCCTTAAGTGGAACAGGCTTTGACAGAGCAGCCCGATGTGAACACGTGCGGTTTAGTTTACTGGAGACCCCCCCCCCCCCAAACCCTATTTCAACCACACGCACTCACCTCTTCCCTCTTTCTCTCATCTATCTCTTCACTCTCTCCTGTTCCTCGCTCTATCACTCTCTCTCCTCATCATCAATGTTTGCTCTTTCCCTCTCTATCTCTCCACATGTGTCGGATCATGGCTAGTGACCGGTAACTCTGCTGATTCCCCGAGATTTCGGGACGAACCCGTTTGGGTTTTATTATTCCATCCACTCCTATCAGGTCCGCGGAGCGGCTCTGAGCCCCTCGCTTTATGTATTCAGCTGCCTTCCCCCGACAAGCATGTGGGACCGCTTAAATAAACCATCAAACAGAGCACAGCTGCAACAACAACCGATCGATCGGAGGCGGGTTACCGCCGGAGAGCCGCGCCGCGAGCTCTCGAGCTGCGGCAGGTCTAGAGGGAGCGGTAATTTGCTGCCGAGGGCCTTTCGCGCCTGTCTGACTTCAGAAAACCGTAACTCCCGGTTCCCCCTGATAGCCGCCCGTGTATGTGTGTGGAGAGAAGAGATTCACCATCGTAAAAACAATCGAACTCCCCGCCCCGCGCAACATCTGGGAGCTCTTACGCGTTGGGGCTGAGGCAAGTAGCCTGGGACTAGTTAGTTTTCTGATTAGTCTTTAAACAACAAAACGCGGCTAATGGGCTTGCTTCCGAGGAAAGTGCGCTGTTTTCAAGTTGTAATGTACAAAAGAAAACAGACCGAGAAAGAGAAAGAGAGATTTTACTGTTTGTCTGTTTCATATGCACAATAATGATGATGATGATGATGATGATAATAATAATAATAATAATAATAATAATAATAATAATAATAATAATAATAATAATAGCCTTCTTGGAATCAATAATCAACAATAGCGTTAGTCCGTGTTTGATTAAAATGTCTGTCTGAATTGGGGCAAGGGGGTGGGGGCGTCAACTTCAATACAAAGTTTACCTGCGAGGATGCATCACAACGTGCAAAACAACTTAATTTGTGAAACTCAAACCATCCGAATGCTAAATCGTGGGAGGGACCAGCGTCTCAAAACCGACATACCTTCAAAAAAGGTTAAAAGGCCCGCTCGCTAAACGCCTGCGTTCTGCGACTAATCCCCCCTTTCAAATAAACAGACAAGAACGTCAGATTCCAGCTTTCCGCACTCAACACCGCGCGCGCATGTTTGCGAGCGCGTCTCCTCAGCAGGAGGATCTAGCGCATGTTAGCGGTAATCCCCTTGTCTACTTTAGCTAAAAGCTTAGATGAGTTGGGGCACTCGCGTCTTAACCTTTCCTTTGCTTAAAGAACATATTTCAAAGCATTCTTTATGGCGTGAGGGGACTTCCCGTCCTCGGCACATCCACACCCCTGTGAGTTTACCCAACCGTGCGGCCCCACCCTGCCCCCTCCACGCCACGCTCAGGGCGAACCAACCGGGCTCCTTTGGGGGGGGGGGGGGGGAGTCTGTGGGTGGCCAGGGGAAGGGTGGGGAACAGGTCACTGCAATGCACCCAGCAGCAACATACTCTCACTTCAGCTGTATAAACATAACCTGTAACAATATGTAAAATGGCATTACATATAACTGTATATTATATTGAATAATATAAAAGATATCTCAGTGACCATGGATAGGATCACCTGTCAAGAATATTGTAAAAGAAAAAAAAGTTATGATGCCACAATGATATCCGGTACTCTAGTAAAATGTTAATAATGACTTTATAGTGCATTTGAATCATTATACATCACCAGGTTAAGATATTCACCTTTGAAAATCAATTAAAATTCTTTGTAAACCGCTTGTAGTCTGGGAGTAAACAGGTAATAAATATAGACTTTAAAATCACTGTTTTAAAATGTACTTCTAAGTTCAGTTCTGAGACAAAAAAATAGTGTAACATATTACATTACATGCATTTAGCAGATACTCTTATCCAGAGAGACGTCCAGCACAAGAGAACAGAAGTGTATCCATCAAAGTTATATTAGCAACAGTGTCAGGCCAGGCCAACAAGACTCTCAGACCAGTAAGAGCATGTGCAACACCATTCAAGCATCAACAGAAGTTTACTTGTGCTAACCTGAAACTGGACAGCCTAGAAAACTATGGGAAATCATTAAGAATATACACCGTTTAAATAACATTTAAACATGACCACAATCCTGCTCTTTGTGATAAACAAACAAACTGGAAAATGCATTACCAGGTTAGTACCTGTGAGCATTATAATAACTGATTTTGCAGAAGGCATGCATTAAGTAATGGGATATTTATGTTTAGTTTAGTTCCTCACAATAAAACTGGGCCCTTGAAAGAACGTCTGTCCAATAAATGCAGACAGAAAAACAGAAGTTGTAACTGAGCGCTACCAAAGTACACCTTAACAATCCTTATTTTTTGGTTTTGCAGATGACATTTTCAGGATACATACAAAACGCCCAAACATTTAAAATACGAGTGGTAGTCCCTTTAGAGTAAAATCACATATCATCAGCACTTTTTTAACTTCATTTTATTGCATGTTTCCAAATGCTGTTAAGTGAGGTCACATCCTGCTGGTACCTCAGAGGATGAGACTCACTGAAAACTTGATGTGATTGTTGTTGTGGGTTAATGACACTCAAGCTGGTCTGAGGAATAAAAAGGAACCATTAAACCAATCACCATATAGATGCTTGGCTCTTGGGAGCGCTGTCTATGAACTCGCTGGGTTCGATCTATAACACCTGATCTGCTGTGCGCATTTGACAGTGTGCACCATCTTTGTTGATGATTTACCTGACAGAGCAGAATCCTTTGCGGGACTAATCTGAAGCCTTACAGAATATTTCCCAAACATAATGTGTATTAGAATGATTTACTTTTTTTCCTTCTTGTGTGAATGTTTATCACTTTTGTTTTTCAAAGTGTAGACTGAATTGTGCAGAACAAAATATCAAACAAAACAACACAAAACAAAACAACAATAAAAACCAAACAAACAATATATTTTTTTGTTTATGGAAATAATAAAACAATAATTAAAAAAGGATGACTGACAATACCAAAATAATAAACAAACACTCTGCTTGTATTGATTAAGGACGGCATTGTTCTTGCAGAAGTAATTTGGCAGGAGGCAACAACCTGCACACAACCCAGACAAAGTAAACTGAAGATTTAGACGTACAGCCACTCCACTCCACTCCACTTGTGAGTATCTGTAGATATCTTTTTATAAATTTTACATTTCATACATTTTATTTTCACTCAGACTCTTTTTCTCTCTGCCAAGTTCTTTGCTTCTGTTTGAAACATTTATTACATCACTCTTTTACTGTCTTACCCAGCAATCACGAAGGGAGCAGCTACAGTGTAATAGTGAGCTATTAATCACTAAAGTGCGGTGCAGGACTACAGTAGCTAATAGGTCCTCTGATGTGGAATCACAGAATGTACCACAGACTGAATACGAGTTGCCTGAGGAAGTTCTTTAGCCCGAAACGTGCCAGGGCTTGCTGAATATGCAGGTAACACAGTAAGCCGTGTGTTCTCTGATCCTCATGTCAGACCACTGTATGAGCTACTGTAGGCTGGAGGCACACGTTAGCATCTTACTGTAATATAGATATCACTCCCCTTAATTTTTTTTGGCCCCATGTGTTTCTGGTGCTCTATTTTTACATTGCTCTGTGGCGTAGCCAGAAAAACTACTTTAAAATTAAAGTCTATCAGCTGCAAGAGTACAGAGAAGGCTCATCTTTAATAGACAAACCCAGGACTGGAAGATGATGACCTAAGGACAACATTGTTAAGGAGTGGAAAGACAGTCATTGCATTGACAACACAGCTGTCAAAAGGCTCAGATGTCTTTTTGTACCACCACAAACTGAAACAAGGACGTAAAAGATGTGTTACTGCAAGAATAACTTTGTTAGGTAAGAACATGACTTGAAAGTCAAAATAACAATTAACAATAAACAAGGTTTCACAAATATATTTATTTATTTAATATATTTATTCATGCAAATATATGTGTGTATTGTATGTAATTATACTTTGACACATATCCCAGTCACTGTGAGTGTGTTTGTGTATGTGCATGTACATGTATTTGTGTCAGTTCATCTGTAGGTGAGTTACTGCCAAAGAGCAGCTGAGAAAAGTTATCAAGCACAGACACACGCACACACGCAGGTGTATATACAAACACACAAATGAACACACACATGTACATGTATGCGCATACACAAACACACTCACAAACACAGGCATGCACACGCATACACACACACACACACACACACACACACACATATGCACACACACACACACACACACACACACACACACACATGTGCACACACACACACATGCACGCACGCACGCACGCACGCACGCACACACACACACATAGACACACACACACACACACACACACACACACACACACACTCACTCACAATCCCCTCATCCGCAGCTGAACTTTTGCACTGGGTATTAGGCCTGTTTCCCTCCGTAAATCCAGTTGCTAGACAAATTAAGCCAATTACAGTGTGAGGGCAGATGGTTAACCTCTATAATATACATTTCCCTGCCCTCCTCAGAGGAGCTGGCTGTCGTTCCCAGGGCAGTGCTACGCAGCGGTCTGCACGTCACTCCTCGCCCCCCAGCCCCCCGACGGAGCGGGTCCCGGGCCGGCACAGGGGCCACACATCACACAGTCTCCGGCACTCGCCTCAGACAGCTGAGGCACATTCCAGACGGGGGGGAGGGCAGGCAGATGTCCAAGGACAATCAAAGGCAGACCGAAAAAAAAGGAGAAAAAAAAGCAGCAGCGAGCTCCGCCTGCCCCTCCCTGATCCCCTGTGCCAGATTTGATTGCCCCCCCCCCAGAGCCCCCCAGAGATGGAAGGTGTGCAGCTGTTTGTGATTCGAGGCCCTTGTCTCACCTCTGAGGCCCCCCCACTCTCCCGAGTGCCACATCACTCCTGTCCTGCAGAAATCAGATTTTTTCGGGTTTTTTTTTTTTTTAAATGAAGGTTTGATATTCCGTAAAATAGCTCAGGTAACTATACCCTGTACAACAAAACATACAAATCTAAATTCAGATATTGTCATTGTAACAGACACAGCTGAAGAATTTTCCCATAAACCATGGACTCTATGGGTCCCAAAGTCAACAAATTTAGTTAACAGTAGCCCGTACCAGTGAGTAAAACAGTTAACAGTATCTTAAACCGGCACATAAAACGACTTACAATAGCCCACAAACAATTACCAGTAGCCTATCCCACTGGTAATATAAAACAAAACAGTTATCTGTAACCTACACCGGTATGTAAAACCGTTTAACAGTGACATGTCGCAGCGTGCAGCAGATAACTTAGCTCTCCTGACAGGAAGGTGTTAATCTGGACTACCCAGGATCCCATTTGTAATGTTTAGAACTGGAGCTCAACCCCAGTGACCGCCACATGTGTCTGAGACCGTAGCGTAATTAGATCTTCTGCCTCTTACCGCAAAGACCCAGCAGTCATCATCTACTTAGGCCAGAGCTCCGTTTAACCTCAATGCGGCCGGCGTGCCACCCCACCCCCACCCCCTACCCCCCTACCCGGCCTCTCCCCCTTAACCCCCTCGCCCCCCCTGAACACCACAGTCCCACTGCACTAGGATGTATACAGGCTGACCTATGAAGTCTGAAAATTAATAAAAGGATTGATGGATATCTTTAAGCCTCGGGGGGGGGGGGGGGGGGGGGTGCTTGGCAACATAATCGCGGTGTGCATGATGACCTTTTGCACGGGCCTGGGAAAGGACTCTCCAGAAAATCAGGACGACCTGTTGCCATGAGGATTCTGCATCACTTCAGTACCTGTGCTGCAAAGCATTCTATAGTAGCATTGGTAGTTCTATTACACCTGTGTTCCAGATTATTGATCTATTTAGCTGCCCTGGTAGTTCTATTATACCTGTGCTACAGTGTATTATTTTTGTTTAAATTTAGCAACACTGCTAGATCAATGCACAGGCCTCTATTTTCACAATTTATTCTCATGCAACTGAGTTATGTTGAGAAGCACAGTGGTAAGATAAATGCATACTCTCTATGCAATATGGAATGTGCTTATTTGATTTTACTCCTCTGCTGAGGTAGATAGAATGATGCATAATGTATAATTTAGGAGTGTCTCAGTGTGTGTTGGGCTGATGCCACCATGTAGGTTGAATGTCTTACAGCCTATCTCCTCCCAGGGTGAGCATATCGCACTGATCCCCCAGCTCAGTAATCCCATTACAGGGACTAGTGAGACTGTGTGTTTGTGGGTGTAGGCTTCAGAGCCACACCCAGAAGGGGTGTGGTCAGTGGGCAGGTAGGTGGGGATGAGCCCTGGCCTGAGCACTGGGATTGGAGGATGGATGCAGGGTGACAGGGTCTCTGAACACACCCCCTTCAACAACCTTTCATCACCTGCAGCACTGCGGAATTTCAAAGAAAATAGTAACAACATTAGTACAACATCATGTGAAGCATAGAATAACTAATAATAAAAGTAAGAGCACTGCACTCTGGCCTAATCAGAAGAACTGCTGACTGAATTAGTTAATGATTGCTGAAAGCAAGTTTTTGTGACTGTGATTTATGCTGTGAGTTACAGGTAGGGATTTGCCTTTTAATTGGACAATATGGCTCTGGATTGCCTTTTAGACAATTGCAAGTTACTGTTGTATCACACTTTCTGACTGGATTAAAAAATATATAATTCATGATCAAAATCTAATATAATTACTAAAATCTATGAATAACTAATATGAAAATAATAATGAACTGGATGTAAAATGCGCATCTTACATCTAGCTGGTCTGGTAGTTGTCACTTTTTTCTGTGCAGACACTGTGGACATGTGTATCCCAGGTTGCAGTGTGGGCTCACTATGGAGAGGCAGGTGTCCAAGAGGGCACTGTCATGGTGCCTTCAGTCAAGATGCTTAACATGGATCACACAAGTGTCTCTTTGCCAACGCACACACACACACACACACACACACACACACACACAATCACTCTCTAACTCATACACACACAAAACCTAAAACAATCTCTCACATACACACTGATGTATACAGTCTTTCTCTCCCCTCTCTCTCCTATCTCTCTTTCTCTTTTTTCTCTCCCTCTTTCTCCCCCTCTCTCTCTCTCCCTCTCTCTCTCCCTTTCTCTTTCTCTCCCTCTTTCTCCCTCTTTCTCCCTCTCTCCCCCTCCCTTTATCTTTAATGTGTACAGTCCCAGCATGAAACCTGTTGTCATCACTGCTGGACACAATTTCAGGGTCAATTTAAAGCCAATTCATTATCTTCAGCGGGTAGGAGCTCTGAGCTCTCTGGAAGTTCATCTGGGCTTTAATGAATGGATTTTTAATGCCTCCTTATTGGATCTCAGTAGAGGCTGCCTTCATGTTGTCTTTTTAGCTGGGCATTACCCCCTGTTAGCTTCCAGGCTGGAGACATACAGTTCAGAACAGGAGTCACTGTTCTCAGAACAGTGGTGTTGTACAGTAAGTGGATAGCTGGAACCAGGCTGGTACTGTCAGTTCAGGCTCCTGGTGGTTTTCCATTGCCTTCATCAAGGAGTCAAATGGAAACCAGCTGGATCAGCAGACGCTCTCATCCAGAGCAACTTCCAGCACAAGAGAACAGAAGTGTATCCATTCAGTTATGCATGCAGCAGTGTCAGACCAGGCTAACAGCTCTCCCAGACCAGTGAATGCATGCACAATACACTCAAGCATCATCACAAGTTAACTTGTGCTAATCTGAAATTAGACATTAAACCATTTCCTGCTGCACACTGACAAGTTTCAATATGTGTACCCATCTGATAAGGACTGACGCAAAATATAGTTGCTGTATTTTTTTTGTCTGTTCATATGTGATCCTGAAACTTCTTTGAAAGCTACACAGTCCCCCTGCCTGTGAAAATACGGTGGTGTGTATTCACCTGGATCATCAGTGTGATCTCCTTTCAGACTTCTCTCTGCCTGTGAAAATATGGTGGTGTGTATTCACTTGGATCATCAGTGTGATCTCCTTTCAGACTTCTCTCTGCCTGTGAAAATATGGTGGTGTGTATTCACTTGGATCATCAGTGTGATCTCCTTTCAGACTTCTCTCTGCCTGTTTAGACTCTCCAATGGAGGGCTGGTGTTATTCCTTTGTGACCTGTGAGCTCCTTGCTCTTGAGGTGTGCATGAACTGGAAGTGATAAGCACACATTTAGGACAAAAATCCTCCCCCTCTGTACCCCTTTTAGTAACTTTGTAATTGATATTTTTGTTGTGCCACTGGGGAACAACTAGTGACTATATGTGACTCAGGGACAAGACTGAAGCATAGTTGTGATGCAGCAAAGGCAAATAATAATAATAATAATAATAATAATAATAATAATAATAATAATAGAAGAAGGAAATAGTTGCTGTTAATGCTAATAACACAAATGTAACATGTTATTAAAAATAAAAACACATACAAACTCACAGAGCTTATTTTATTATTATTTTTTTTAAAGACAGCTAATCATAAAGCAATTCTGGAGCGGTAGAACACTCCAGAGCTTGCGCTAAAAAGTTATTGTATGAATACCTTCCAAATACTATCAATTAGAACAGATTTCTAGTTTATTCCTGCTTTTCATTTATATACTTAAATTATATTAGCAATATAGCTGAATATATTTCTCAATATAGTGCAATATATTTCATTACCATATGGGTAGGGGTTGTGATTTTATATACAGTTTTATAACATGGTATGACATTTGAGGTTATGGTGATCTGTTCTTTTAAATTCTGCTTGGTCTGTTTTTGCCGTATCCAAAATGTAATACAAATTTTGATCACACAAAAAAGACAGGCAATCATAAAAATAAAAAATGAAACAATAAAACAAAAGAAATAAAAAAAAGCTTTCTCTCCCAGATACAGCACTCCTCTTTGTTACTCAATGACAGTCGCTTGGGGCTTTGAATAAGCAAACAAGAAGACAATTTACATCCAAATTATGTTTACAAGTTTACAAGCCAGACAGCTGCGTACTGGGAACTGTTACTGAGAAATGCTGAGGCGGGACTTGGGCGTGGCTAACTTGTAGTTTTTGTTGCCAGGAAAAAACAGTCTTGGAAACTGTCAGATTTGACCCCCATCCATCTCCTCCGCCACTGTTTTTTTCTTTTTTTTTTTTTTTTCAGAAACACATCTTCACTGGTTTGACCCCAAACTCAATTTTTTCCCCAAGTTGCACTGCTCTCCAGACACAGATAAGACCTTTCCTTGAGAGCTTGCCTGTCTGTGTCTGGTCTTTTTCTTCAGTTGACTTTCTCCTTGTGAGAAGTGAAAAGGTCTGTCAGAATTTTAAACGAAGCCTTTCATTATTCACATTTAACATGATTTTAGTCACACACACTACAGTCCCCTTCAAACACACAACACCATACATGAATGTTTTCAAACTGACGGTTATCGATAGAGGAATGAACATAAACCATGTGCACCAGCTACACACACAAGTAAAAGGAAAAACCTTCCCCAAACATGCTTGAAATGCAAAACAAACATAAATGCTTGTGGCCATTAGTTAGGCCAGCCTTAATTGGATTGATGAAATTCAACCCAACATTTTGATTTCTACACTTCTGAGGGATTCCTTGATTTGGGGGTCACAGTCGCCCCTCTCTCCTTCTCCCCCACCGCTTACTGTGTTTACATAGCTGCCCACATTTTACAATCCACATTAGCCCAGTTGAACATTTTTTGCGGGAGGTCAAAGGTCATCCCCAAGACAACAGTTGTTGAGACGTGATTTATTGTTCTGGCAAATTAATGGGGGGGGGGGTAGAAAGGGTATTACAAAGTTTACCAGACCTCCATCTCCCAGCGAATTCTGTTTGGACGCTGGTTGCAATTTTGACCAATGAGGTGCCTGATCACTCTCCATGGTTACGAGGAAGGACAAATAGTTGTCACATATGTTGTGAAATTTGCATCAAGGCCATGGCTGGGTTTACTTTAGAAAACAAGAATTTAAGAAAGTTATGCTGCAAGCGATACCCTAATTCATGGAGTAATGACAGAAGTACCTCTAGTCTCTACACACATATAAATGAAAGAGAGAGAGAGAGAGAGAGAGAGAGAGAGAGAGAGAGAGAGAGCATTGAGGTTACACAATAGAGGCCAACGCCATGCTATTTACACAACCATCCTCTAACATCTCTTGCTCTTGAAAAAAAATCAATGCCTGCCACTGAGATTCCCAGTATTCACACTCACACAAGCCACAGCTGATTACTTCACTGATCAATGAGTTTAACCATAATTTATATGTAGATTTCTGTCACAAATGAGAGAAGCAACTATACAAGTAGGTCAGAGGTGTGTATTTATACAATCACAAGAGTAGCGTAAGGAAAGACTAAGATTATAATTCATGTTCATTCTCATATCTGGGGCCAGGAGGAGAGCGTTAATTAGTGATCATAGTGACTTTGCCACCTAACAATACACTGTATCATTTTCCTCTTGAAATGTCAAGGACATCAATTGCCATCTCTCGATACATTACTTGACCTGAAACAACTTCATGGTGGCTGCACATTGGGTGGTGTAACTCAGTTACCACTAGTGAGTCATTGATTTTAGGGAATAGGATCAAAGTAATATTATCAGTCTTTCTGTTTTTTTTTTTTTCCCAAGAAAGTGTCAGATGGTCCACTTAGTGCATTGAACTTAACATGTTCCATCTGAACTGATCCCAGTACACTAACATCAACCTTATCCTGTTGAATTGTCCATCTGAACTGATCCCAGGATAGTCCCATCGCTCCAGGACCAGACGCCAGAGTGAAGCACTTTAATGCTCCCTCTTCACCTTGGCTTAAACATTTTGACCCGGCCCCTAACCTCTCAATGTTCACGGATTGGTTAGATGGCTCTAGTTAGATCACACTCGTGAAAGGTCTGTCCACACTTCCCCATTATTGAAGCCTGACAACCTCAGCAAAAAAACTAGACTGACCTGCCGTTGAAACTCACAGTAAATCAACGACTGCACTTGGAAAATGAGGAAAAAAGCTATTTTTTGTAACTCAGTTAACACTGATGAGCCATCATCAGAAGGTGGATGTGCATAACTAAAGATTAAACAATCCCATTTAATCTAAAAAATATCTGAATATATTTAATCAGTGTTTTATATTAACATGCAAACCTGTAAATTGTTCGAAAGATAAGTGTTAGTAGTAATAGTCACCTGACGCGTACAGTATTACATGAAATCTTATTTTCACAATTTCTACAGTTACCTTTTTTAAAATAGAGAATATCATAATTCCACAGCCAAATATATCTATATATGCAAAGTTGTAAAAAAATAATTAATTGTAAAATACGTAAATACATAAAAAGGCTTGTGTTTGAATTTCAACCAGGATTTCAAAAACAAGCCTGAAGGTGAGTGTAACGATCTTGTTGCATGTGCTGCATCCAGTGTAAGACACATATTAACTTGAGGGTCCAGTTATATTTTCGTGTAAATGCCCACTGGTGCTATGGATGACCTGAGACACTTATACAGATCAGTCGGTTTATGAGGTCAACAGGGAACTTCAGAAGGAATATTCACCTCTCAGAACGAGCTCATTAGAGGCTATTACTTGAGGTAAAATAACATCTATCACCTCATCTTTGGAAATTCATCTTCACATACGTAGATGTCATTGAGAACAACCTCTTTGGGCTGCACCTCAACCCCCCCTGTCCAAGCATAATTTTTTGTATCTCATATGTAATCATACATGTGGAAGAGTATTTCAGTGTTTTTATGCAAGTAGACAGACCTGATTAAGATAATGGGAAACATGCATTCAAAGACATTTTGATTTATGCTTAAAATCTTCAAATTTGTTTCTTAGACAAATATAAACAGTGAAGTTGATGACTATGTATTAAAATTTTGTATTAAATTAATACAAATACAAAATTAAAATTAAATTATTTATGTATTAATTTGTATTTATTTATTAATTCATAATTTTTATTGGTCACTGCATAATTCCATTTGTATCACTTGTATGCATAGTTGTACACACTGCTTTGCACTGACATGTCAATCTGGGCACACATTTGTGATCTCAGCACCATGTCTGGCACTGATGCTTGCTCATCTGTGGTTAGTGCCGTCCTGTTTGTGCAACTTTTCATGCCACCGTATAAGTCACTCTGGATAACAGCGTCTGCTGAATGACAATAATTGAATGTAACGCAACCTCTTGGAGACTACCACAAGCCCTCGCTTGAGGCGCACTGCGAGCAGTTCTCCCCAAATGCTGGTCCGTTCGTGTGCTCTTTAAGACCGTGGCAGTCATTCCTGGGCCTTGTGGAGAAAGCGGTTTGGGAGGAATGCGGGGATAGGCTTGTAAATTAGTGTCCCTAATGAAAGCTCTCCGGTGTCTCACTGCAGCAATCATCTGGTTAAAATCAACCAGTAATTCTGCTAATTTCGCTGCCCCTTCTCCCAGCCCTCAGTAGCAAATTTGAGAGAAAAGTGTACGTTCCGCTCCGCACACCTGCGTTTTGAACCCCATGAAAGCGGCGACCTGCTCCCCTGAGCAATCAGGGCTCCCCATCCCCTCACCAAAAAAAAAAAAAAAAAAAATCCACCAAAAGACAACATATGGTTTCCTTAAAGGTAGAGACTCCAACTTCATACTTAGCAATTTCAAAGCCATCATTATTAAGTAAAATATATTATATGGACAGTTTAGATTGAATTTTATTGTTGTTTTTTTGTCTTTGCTGCTTGAAACAGCCAAAGGAAATTGTAACTATGGTACAGTCAGAAATGGTTTACACCTCTAGGAAAAAAATCATGTTGCCAAAGCAAATAAGCAGAGAAATGTTATATCTTTTTATGTTTCACATTTTCATTATTTTAAGAGCTGTTCTTTGAAAAAAAATTTGGTCGTTTACTTTAAAATCTTGTTTGGACATGTGTTACTAATTGGAGCTTGAATTAATTTCTTCTGGAAAATGTCAGCGAAGCGTTTGAAAGTGAACTGCCCCAGGAAAGCGCTCAGTGCTTTGTGACCAGTATGCATAGTAAAACATTGTTATTAGGTTCATTTCATAAACGTTTGGGATGTCCAACCAAATGCTCTCCCTGGGTTTTATTTAGTCATTAAACCACACTGAATTGCTTTGTAGGAAAGACTGAACCAAGCTCTGGACTGTGTAAGTAGAGACATATTTGGCCTGGAGTGGCCAGGTTCATGGACTTCATTGGGCGGGCCACTGTTGTCGCAGTGGATCCTGGTGAGGAACAGTGGCCTGATGTTGGCAATCAGGCTGCTGCCACTCAGAGTCCCACAGTGACCTGACAAAGCTGGGAGTATTTGGCAAACTCAAATAAAAAAAAAAAAAAAAAGCTGGGAGAAGTCTAAACCTGTTAAACATCTTCTTTCTGAAACCGTTACTACTTTCCTTCAAGTTATTCAACCTTTCACCCACTGGGGGCCCCCTGGGGTGACCTTTGACCCCCGCTGCCATTTTCTGGAGATGTGCACTGCTGGTTGGACCACTGGAATCTGCAAGACATTAACGGGGGGAGAGAGAGAGAGAGAGAGAGAGAGAGAGAGAGACAGAGAGAGGGAGAGAGAGGGAGAGGGAGAGAGAGAGAGAGAGAGAGAGAGGGAGAGAGGGAGAGAGGGAGAGAGAGAGAGAGAGACAGAGAGAGGGAGAGAGAGGGAGAGGGAGAGAGAGAGGGAGAGAGAGAGAGAGGGAGAGAGAGACAGACAGACAGTGGAGGACTGGAGGGCTGCCCGGCTATTAGTTTACTGATACAGTTTTACAAGGGTCAAATGAGATGGCAAAGACCATGGAAAGTGGAGGAGAGATGGAGGGCATGTTTAAAAAAACCGGCACTCGACATGCCCCTTGTGATGTGATAAATAACCTCTACAAAACACAAACTTCTTTTTTTTGCATTGCCATTACAAATTGCCATTACATTGTGTGTTTGGTTGCAGAAATATTTCACCCTGTGATTTTCCAGATGTGATGTAGTTGGTGTTTTGGGGTGATGGTGTGGCTCGGGATTCGGGATTTGCTCTCTCAGAAGAGGAGGGGAGTCAACAACAGCCGCCTCTTCAGAGGGTGTGAGAGGAGCTGATGTCATTGACCTCATCTGCCATGCACCAGAAAAAAAGGGGAGTTTCAAGAATCTGTATCTCTCCCGCGAATTTACAGGCTTGTTACAAAGAGGTACACACACACACACAAAACTTCAGTCTTTTATAAATGATCAAAACTGCACCATTATCGAGTACTAGAGCGGGAGATAAAACTTTAAAAGGATTTAACAGCCTGAACTGGAGCTCCTGTTCAAAGGTTAAATAAAAGAGATTAAAGGAATAAGAGTTTGTTTACATGCAACAGATAGGAGGCCGTTGAGAAGGAAGCTGGCCCTCGGGTCATTATGTTGTCTTTTCTATGCTTTCCTCTTCTCCTATCCTTTCTTCAGCGTTCTTTTAAGACCCCCCTATTGCCCCCCCCCCCCCTCCCTTCCTTTAAGACCCCACCCCCCACCAGTTCCTCCATTGGAAAGCGGAGTTCTTGGGACTGGCAGTTGCGGCCGTTATGTTTGGAACGCTGGGGCCTGTGTTCGCTGACGGCTTTTGTTGTCCAGGGGTCTCCTTTCAGGGATGGCCTCCGGAGACAGAGCCATAAAGAGGGGTGTGACCTGGTCCTCCGACCTCCGACCTCCCCCCGGCCAGAGGTCGGACTCTCTGAAACGGCGCAAGTGCCATTCCTTGACCGTGGGCCCTGCCCCGCAGAAGAGCTGGGCGACGCAGGATGAATGTGAGAGGGGGGAGCAGTGGGAAAATTCGGTAATTTATAGGAGCCGGGAGTCCATTTCAAAGGGCCGATCCCGGATCAGCTGACAGGCGAGGTCAGAGGTGCTGTTTGGGTCCCCTGTTTCCTGGCCTGCGTTACAGTAACATCTGCGCGTTAAGAGACTTCTGAGACTAAAAACATTTTGACCCCCAGGGCGCTGCGGAGGACATTGTGAGAGTTTAGCCTGCTGGTGTCAATGCCTGATGTTTGATTTAGAGACCCTGGGGTGGGGTGGGGTGGGGGGGGAGTCCAGGACAGCCACACAAAGAGGAAATAGACTTCACGCAAAAATAAACTAAAAAAAAGACTTCATTTATTCCATTTATTCCAATTTGTTTATTTTCAATTATGAAAAAATGTTGTGTAAGTTATGATATAAGTGAGGCTGCCTTAAAATCAGGAATAAATTACAGTCCCGGTATTATATTTTGATATAATCTTCAGTCTGTCTTCCTTGGCTCTGTTTTCCTGCCTCCAGTCTGAATGTTTTCCACTAGCTCTGCACATCTGCCTTAGGTCTATACGCCTGCCTCGCCTCTGTATGACACAAGAATGTGGTCCATCATACTTTCATCCACAGCAAGCATACAATGTAATTTGTTGTTATTTATCTCTGTCGATGTGCATAATTTCATATTCACCACAAGGTAATATTTTTGAACAAGTTATTAATGACTTGCTTATGAAAGAAAACACTTCTGTAAACTCACTCTGTGACAAAGTCATTCTACACTCTCAAACCTAGACCTTTTTTTCCCTACCCCCGTGGAGAAATACAAATGTCCACACGACACTGACTCAGGATCAGCTCAGCCTCAGGCTGGGCTATTAATTCTGCGCGTCTCAGTGGACCCAGAGCAGTTGGGTGGCCATGAGGGCTGCCACACATCTGACCCAGGGACAGGAGTCCGGTGCTGGCCAGCTGTCTCAGTGTGACTTCCACACCGACCCTGGGAAGAGGCAGCTAATTAGTCTCCCACACTCATAAAGGTGTCAGGACTCCTTGATTGGTCTGATGTCGTACAAACCAGGGGAGTGGCTTTAGGTTTAAAACAAGGACAGTGCAAACGGCTATCTGAATGCCGCCTGAAGACTATGTGACATTTTATTCCTGAGCAGGTGGCTCAAACCTTCACTGCAGACAAAATCTGAGTGAGATGATTTGAGGATAACCTTCTCACCTTTGGCTCTGGGTCACTGTTTATGCGGAGCCTTCTCAGCACCCCTCCTGAAACCTACACTCATACCTCACTGCCGTCTCCACCAGGACGTCGGCAAGTTATAGCGGTAAGGACAGCTTCAGGGAAACGCACTCTGCAGGGCTACCGTGCAGTCTCTGGCGTCGTGTCGGGGGGGGGGGGGGGGGGGGGGAGTGATGCCTTTTATCGAGGTCACATGATAAAAGTTTGAGGGTTTAGCCTTGTCTTTGCGCCACCCACCCCCCACCCCCCCCCAGCCTTTCACCCCTCCAGATATTTTTGTCGTCCTTTTTTCACCCTCCCTGTGTTTTCCTTTCATTTAGCTGGCCTCCCCCAATAAACACGCCGGCAATTTTCCAGGACATTAACCCGAGGGCTCTTTAATACGGCGGAGATGGCCGTGAGGGTGGGAGCGGGGTGGTGGTGGGGTGGAGTGGGGGGGGGGGGGGGGGGGCTGCATAGAAGACGGATGGTTGTGCAGATTCGGGGTGGGATGCGTTCCCACTGCCCTGGTCCTGGCCCCCGTACAAAGGCGGGATGCTCCGCGTTGGTGTTATAAACCAGTTGCGGCCACAAAGGCCCTGACTTTTTAAAGTACAGACCACGGCCCCTTTATCCTTCAGCAGAGGTTGTGAGCAGCAGTTCAATCACTTGCAGCAGCAGTTTTTTTTTTTTTTACATTGCATGACATTACTGTTATTTAGCAGACACGCTTATCCAGAGGAACTTATATAGGTTACATTTTAGCCATTTATACAGCTGGGTATTTACTAAAGCAATTCTGGGATAAATACCCCAAGGGTAGAACAGCAGTGCCCTGTCAGGGATTTGAACCAGCAACCTTCTGGTTACAAGCCCTGCTTTTTTGTGAGGTATTAAGACAAAGATTTATCAGATAAATGGCGCTAAGGACAGTGCTTTCACACAGATCCTTTTATTTTGATCTCAAAAGAAAACATTTTCTCATGGGGGCCATGGATGATGGCCTTCCTCCTCTCTCCTGTTACATCCAAACCATGGGACAGGTGGTTTGGAGCTGGTTTTGCTTGTAGGAGTGTTACATCAAAAAAGTTCAGGGAACTCTCTTAATTTTCCCGGGGAGCTACACGGCCGTCCCAGACTCCTCCCCTTTTCCAATTGGTCATATACCCTATGTATGATACATTTTCAGTCTGAAGAAATGTTCTCTAGCTTGTCATGTGCACATTTTGTTTCTGGTGTTGCTGACTGATAATTTTGTAATCGTCTGCATCCCTGGTTCAGCCACCAATATGACAAAGGCGGAGTTTATAAAAGTCAACTCATTCGAGTCATACATTTGTCCTTTGTCATCACATCACTGGTTTTCTTTTTGAATTCCATTTTTGAGCTTATCTGTAAGGCTTCTCAGTATTCTGCTGTTGTGATTTGGATTCTCTGTATTGCGCTGTTATACTCAGTACTGCACTGTCAGGGTTCGGATTCCCAGTATTGCGTCCTGTGAAGCAGGACATTGTTACATTGTTACATTGTTCAGTGACAATCCCTTGCTTTGGAATGCAAAGTTTTGTTAAAAGATGGATTGGTACTGTTTATTTTGATAATATACTTGCCCCGGTGCAAGTATTTTTTTCTTGCCCCGCCATTCCCCCCATCCCCTGCCCCCTGTCCCAAACACAAGCGCACACCTGTGTGTGCACGGACACACACAACCACTCAGAAAAATAGGCTATGACTCAAAACCGTTAGTGTTATACACAAGGTGGGAAGGTGGTATATATAGCTATCACAATTACAAGTAATTTTAGTGATACCGTTGAATGGTTACTTTGAAGACTGTGTGAAACAGTGAATGTGCGAGAGGGCCCACCTACAATAGTAAAGCAGCAAAAATCGCCTTCCTACATGGGCCCCTGACAGCTTCTGGGCCCCGGTGCACTGCACCTGTTGCACCGTCGCTATGTACACCAGTGTATAGTACTATAATATGTAGTAATATAGTAATTATTTTCTAGTGAGTAATCAACTGCAAGTGTGAGTACATCTGGAAAAGATGTGTTTTACTGACTTAGAAAGCATTAGGTAAAGAGTAAAGAGTGAGCAGAGGATGAAGCAGTGTGGTATAGTAGTAAGGAGTAGGACTCAAAACTGAAGGTTTGCTGGTTCAATTCCCTGCTGGGGCACTGCTGATGTACCCTCTTAGATACTTAACTCATAGTTGCTCATGCATGATACGTACCTCATAGTTGTCTCAGTACATATCCAACTGTACAAATGGATGATTATAAATGATCCATTATAAATAAAGAAATCTACATGTCAGTGTTACTCAGGGCGGCATTCCTGGTGTGGTTTAGAGGAAAGAAAGACAAGGGGCATAAGAAAATAGAGACACAGCGCCTCATAAGGACAGCTCCCATGTGCTGGTGGATGGAATGATGTTTACACATAATACATGTAACTGGTCTGGGTGGGGATTTGAGTCTGCAAGCAAGTGTAACTGACCCTTGATTCACCTTTGATTAAATGGAGCGTTGGACTGTGGGAATAATTCTGATTTGCAATGTGAATGTCACACCCATTCTCAAATTCCCACAGATGGGAATTATTAAAAGCTAACGCTACCTGGATACATGCTAAGGTATGCTGACAAGAGTCAGTCTGGGCCAGGCCAGACGAGGCCGGGCCAAAAGATGACAGTTGAGGAAGGTGGAAAAGCCCAGCTGGCTATAGCCCCCAACGTTTGGGACAATCCGAGTTTAGTGTGCATTTGCATCAGGATTCAGCAAGAATCCAGGTCAGAGGGCTGTAAGATGATGTTGAGGGAATAATAATCTTATTTTCCACTTGCTTTCAATTTATTTGCATTGCTTTCCCCCCTCTTTTACCTTACTGTGGGGGAGGGGCTGAAGGTCGGAGTGGGGGTGGTGGGGGTAGGAGGGGGTTGGGATAGATTTTGGTGGAGGCAAGATTGATAGTGGAAGTAGATGGCAGTGAACTCTTGGCAATTTCTCTGAGTGATATAGACCCATGTACAGTATAGTATTGGATCCTCATTGATATGGTTGGTGTTAAGCTCCAGGCCCAAGGCTTCAGCGGCATCAAACCCTGGATTCAAACCTACAGCATTCTGGTTATGAGAGTGGTCCCCTCCCAGCTGGTCTACACTGCCCACCAGTGGACCAGAGCGGCAGGTTAGCCAGGACAGGGTGGTGCTTCGGTCCTCTCAATGAAGCAGGTCACAGAAGAGGGGTAACCCAGTGCTGCCCCCTCCCTGGACATCTACTCCACAGTCCACAGGCAGAGCCCACTGCTACTCTCGTGACACCTGTCCCCTCACCCGGGCGACATCCAGCCCTCAGATTTATTTCCAAGTGTACATCAAGGTCCAGAGATCAGTGGCACATTTGGGGACCTCAAGGCTACACTTAAACACACTAATAGCCACAGGCGGTGGGGGGGGGTTGTGCTATTACATGCGACCCAGAAGAGGAAGCACGGGCTAACACAGAGGTCCAGTAATTACACTCCACCAGCCTCTGGACTGACCTTCACGCCCTGGTGACTCTTATTTCTCTGGCTGCCTCCCTGAGGCCGTGCTGCGAGGGTGGTATTCCAGCAACCTCCTGACCGGAGGGAAAGGCGAGTCCCGAGTCTCACTCACGAGTAGCTTTATAATACACTTCCATTGCAAAGCTCCGGACTGAACTGGCACTCCATGTAGAGCATGGACTGTCTCAGGCCGCTACCCCCAGCACCTGTCTGCTTTACCTTCTTTACCTGCTGTCACCTTCCCGCTAAAAGCCAGACTTTACGCAAGGATTGACAAAGCATTCTAAAGTGGGACAGCTCATCTCTGTAACGTCATTCCTCAATGCAATGGCATTGGCATTCACGGAAACCAATGGCATATGTCAAAGCAATTTAAAAGACCCACCTCGTCAGACTTTTAATTCTTAAATTTATTACATTTCAGGATTTATTTTTCAAAATTTTCTAACTTTTTCATAGTTACTTTAAGGTTTATGTACATGCTCGACAAGGGCTCCCACTAATGAAATAACTTACACAACGCACTTCTTAGTGGTCACTGTAAATTCTGTTCATTGGGTGTGCCTTTTAATATAGCTGGGACTTGGAAGACAATGTTTTGGGGAATCACTTGTTCACTGTTGGTTTGTGGAAACCATTGCTGGGCTCTTGCCCTGGTGCCATATTTTAAAAAACAAAAAAAACTGGTCAAACCACCGCTGTGGCTTTGATGGTTGTGGGAGCACAGATGACAGTGCAGAGTTCACTCCTGCTGCCTCGGTTTAAGAGGTCTGCCTTTTGCCATTTTTTTGGGGTTGTTTTTTATTCTGTGCACTCACACATAACACAATCAGGTTTCAAGCCAGGGAAGGCTAGTCGTAACAGTGACGGTTCTATGTAACATACCTGTACATTTTCAGCAAAGGAGAGCAACACACAGAACAGGTGGGGGCATTTATATCCATTTTAACTCACCATTTTACTGATCAAAAGATTTCTTACTTGTACGAACATATAGATTGCCCTCTAGTGCCAACTATGGAATTGGGAGTACCATAACATGAGCACAAGCGCATAATGACCTAGTTAATAACATCAACGACCCAATGACCTAATTGACAATATCAATTGCATACGTAACAGCATCACTTGCAAAAACTTTCATCGTGAATTTCTTTGAGCTACACAAAACAGTGCTCATGTTTAAAAAGCTGTGCTCCTTCTGGCATTTTCTGCTTGCAGGCTGTGTGCTGCCCCAAGTCCGTCTCCGGGATCTCCCCCCTTCGATTCCCACAAGGTGAGATCCGAGCCCCTGCCACACGCTGAATGGCTCCCATCAAACGGTCAGCATTAAAGCTCGGCGGTGTGTCTTAATCTCCGCTGCCGAAACTTTTTCATCCCGGTGGGACGAAGATTTAACACACCCCAGTCCCCCTAGCTTTGACCATCCACTCATGAAACATCGGGCTTTCTGCAAAGTCAAAGGAGCCAATGATTTCATTGCGCTTGGAAAGACTAATACCTCTCTTGGAAAATGGGAGAAACTGAAGAAAAAGGGAAAAAATAGAGCTTGATCAAGCATCCCAAATAGCCAGATTTAACGTCAAAGGCAGATTCCTTTCACTCCTGGGCCCTCATTCTTGCGTGGCTGGCATGAGCCTAAATATTAAAGACCTGCTCCAGTCCCTCACTGCGCTGTTTATACCTGGGTTTTGCAAACACTTTTTAAAAGTTTTGTTTTTCTTATTTTTTGTATTTGTTAATTCAGTATTTTACCTTTAATCACCGCAACAAAGGAATGTGTGACGATATAAGAAATTTGTTAAAAACAAAACATCTGATTTTGCGTGTTAGTTGACTTTAAAGACACACAGCAAAGGGAAAGGATTAAACAGACCCCTTTGACTGTGGCCTTTGAATTCTCCTGTGTGCCTGTCACCACCGAAGAATCTGAAGAGCATGTCTCCCTTTCTCCCAAAATGAGCCATTTGAACCTATTCACAGACTCGCAAGTTCAATCGAATCTGTTACAATGCATTGTAAACCGATGGTCCATCGGCTCTTCCATCAGTGGGCTTAACTTAAGAGGCCCGAAGCCTCACATTGTTATTGGAACACATTTGGTCACCTACAAAGAGAAAAGCAGAAGAGAAGACACTAAATGAGATCTCCACTCTTACAGGCGAACTGAAATCACCAGTGAGAATTTCTAGCCAATGACGTCTTTTAGGATTTCTAAACACCCCTTCCCCATAATTTTTGGCCTAGTGTGACCCTTTTGCCGAAGGTAATGAATACCATATGCTGTTTTTTTCTGTATTATAATAAGTTTTAAAAAATTGGAAGGAAACAAATGAATAGTTTATGGAGCATGGAGCCTTTCCTTCTCCATCTACTGTTTATATTTTGATATAAAGGTCACAGCTCAGAGCGCGTAGTGTCCCGAATTCCAACCCCCGGGCTCCCTCAAGATTTAAACTCAGCTTTGATTTATGGGTAAATGCGAGTGCAACTTATTTCCAAAACAAATGTTTTTTTTTTTCCAGTGATTTTAGTGATTGCTGAACTTGAGTTAAAATTATTATTATTATTAGAAATATTGATCACCATAATGCACTTTGAAAATGGTGGAGGTATGTGTGTGTGTGTGTGTGCGCGCGCGTGTGTGTGTGTGCGTGTGTGTGTGTGTGTACGCGTGTGTGTGTGTGTGTGTACGCGTGTGTGTGTGTGTGTGCGTGCGTGCGTGCGTGTGTGTGTGTGTGGAGGGGTGCTTCAAAGTAAAACAATAAAATTAAGAAATACCTAAGATATCAAGTTAAGTTTCTGTTCCTAGAAAGCGGTTGTCCAGTACGCTCAGACACGCATGAGCCCGTGAACCCATGAACCCATGAATCCATGAATCCATGAATCCATGAATCCATGAATCCCAGCCTGCAAATTCAGGGAAATGAGGGCAGTTTATGAGCCAGCTGTGGTTCTCAGACGCAGGCTCCTGCCAAAGGTGGCAGGCCGCTCATTAACGGAGGCGTTTTTCCTGCCCGACTATGGCCTGGAGGCCCGAGACAGGCATGTGTGTGCCAGGCCTCAGCTTCAGGGAGGGGTGACTGTGATCGCTGTGTGGAACGAGGCCCATGGCTAGAACAGCAGGGAAGTGGAAGTAGGCAGAGATTGGGAGACAGAGACGTCCCCTGCACAAAATCTCTAGGGTTCATTTAAAAAACATCCTAAATTTAAAAAAAAGCTTTCACAATTCAAAATATAATACAATCCAGGTGCAAAAATCGGGCAAAATTCAGGCAAAAATACCCCATCTAAAACAAACAAACAAAAACAAAACAACAACAACATCCGTTTGGTGCAAAAGTCCCTGAGGAAAACCAGCAGAGTAACCAACCACTGCAAAATCCTTACAAGAGGGACTGCACTAAAGAAATTTAAGTTCAGTCAGTGGAAAACTGAAAAAGGAAGCAGTGTCTTAAAATGGCAGCCTTTGGACCCACGCACACAGAACGTGTTTGTAGTTTTCAGGACAGGAGCCCGTTGATCGATGGATGCTATTCTGAAAAAGCAAACAGCAAGATGCCGTGGCCTGACACTATGCATGCTGCATGGTTTTGCAGCTGTTGGGGAGTTTGCTTTGTGATGTCATAATGTAATATTAAGATTCACATAATGGTGTCATAGTGGTACAAAATCAACAAGCTCTCACATTCCCCTGCTAAGGGATTTCAGCCTTTAAAATAGAGAACTGGAAGATCACGCTCTCTGACCAAATCTCAAAGGAGATAGGGGAAAATTTAAATTGAAGTATAGCATGATATAATTAATTTGAATGTAATGAACATAATAACAAATATAACCAAAGTTTCCCCCTATACATACATATGCATACCTTGTTTAGACAAACCTCTTGTTTGATTTGTGTCCTCTTACAAATGTCTGTTGCTTCATTGTGCCTTTATGCTTTATCTTTTTGGGCGTCCTTGACCCCATGAATTGCAAACAGGGCATTTTACACCCCTCTCACCTCTCAGGACCCTTCTGTCAGGCACCAGCCCAGCACCAGCTCTTGCCTGAGGCATGCTCTCTGCTGCCCCCTGCAGCCTGCTGCTCTCATCTCAGGCTAATCTCTCAGACTGTGACCAGATCACACGGGTTAATCTCCCCGAGCCAAGCCTACAGAGGAACAGGTCTGTGGCACACACACACACACGCACACACACGCACACACACGCACACACACGCACACACACGCACACACACACACACACACGCACACACACACACACGCCTTACACATCCATAGACATGCATATATGAATACACACATACACACACACTTCCGTGAGGAAAAAACAAGATAAACTGAAAGAATGTAGGGAAGTCTGACAGTGACGAGCACCTGGCAAACAAACGCTCAGACAACGCTTGGGCAACTCCCCCCCAAAATGCCTCTCATATCAGACAGTGTGTCCGATTGTGAGAATGACACGTGAGAAAAATAAGACTCTGTGTAAAATCCCTTCTCTGGCTATGAGGGGAATTTCAAAGAGCGGAATTCGCATCCAGAGTCACGTCCGTCATCTCTCCGAGGCAGGTTCCAAGAATAAATCCTCCCGTAACTTTGTCAGCGCGTTTTTGGATGTTACGGCCGAAGCACTGCTCGGGGAAGTCACAGATGGCGGGGGGTGTGTGCGGGTGTCACAGGGTCAGATATTCCAGCCTCTGTGGACGTTTATCATTTCCCCCATCCAGCTGGCATGTGGTTGCCTCTGTTTCAAAGACTGTTTTTAGAGACCTGCACTGCAAAAATGCGCAGCAGTGACATGTGACGTGCCCTGTGTGACCGGCTGAGAGGGCGTATTGCCAGCTCAGTGCAGGGACAGAGACACGCGGGTGTGGATTTTAACCAATCAGAACAGTCCTGCTGCGCCTGCCCCACCCATTACATTATTGTCATTTTGCTTTATTGCTGTATATTTAGTGAGGCAATTGTGGATGAAGCACGTTGCCCAGTGGCACACCAGCAATTCCCTAGTGGGGAATTGAACCAGGAACCTTTCAGTTATGCCCCCGCTCCATACCACTGTGTCACACTGGTGGCCAACCAATGAGCACAGGCCTGCCACTGTTGTCCCACCCACCCAACGTAAAGCTCGTCTGCCATTGGCCACACCAGAAACATGCAGGTCATGTGATTTTTCAGATGGCTCCCTAGGTTGGTCAGTGAGGTCGCCGACAATGGACTAACGTACTCTTAGTGTTTTATATCTCATTGCATTTTTAATATGATGACAATCTACTGTATGTTATATATATTTATATTTTATTTATTTATTTTATGATGTGTGTTGGTTGTGTTGACTACTGTTTGCAAACTGAATTGCCCCTCGGGGACAATAAAGACTGGATTCTGATACTGAGGGGGCAGAAATCGTCCATTGATAAAAAAGCAAAGTGAAGTATCGGCGATGACCAATTGCACCTTTGGCTGCACTGGAATGTGATTGTGCTTAAAACCCTGTGAAAATCTCCTGTCTTTGCAGATGCCAGGTACTTCATCCCTTGTAGCCAGGTGAGTGCCACATAATTACTCAGATCCACATAAATTTAACAGACCCAATTTATTTCTGTTATTAATGATTGATATGATTATAGCAGGTGAGACAAGCAGGTGTCGCTAATTATTCCTGCTAAAGTAATTAAATATTGAAGTTCTATTCAATATTTCAATTCTAAGAATTGTGGGATTTTTAAATGTTTTTTTCATATTTAAAAATAAGTAAAATCTTTGCAAAATAAAGTGGAGGGCTGGTTTGAATTTGAAATCTTAACATCATGCCTGTGCTTAATTACCAAAAACAGACAAATTGCATGTCATCAGGTGATCCCATGTAACTTTAAAACCATGCAACAACATTCTATGAAACTTTGAAACTACTGCTACAACAGTTAATTTCATGTGCAGGGCATTTTTGTAACCGTAAACTCTTAGCTAGCACATGCATATAACAGTGAGAGTAAAGTCAGGTGCACCTCATACATACCGTGCAATAAAACAATATGCAATTCTCCAACACGCAATTATATGGAGTTATGTGCACATAACTCCACACAGTATGGCCTCCACTAATCCCAGCATTACTACAACTACCACTAATAGCAATGGTTCTGCATCCACTACTGCTTCTACAACTGAAAAGAATGTGTTGAGTGATGAAAGGTAAGTGGTCTCTCTCTGTATGTCTAAAGCCTCCAGCTTTGCTCTTCTGTGTGGAGAGCAGAAGTTGCCCCCCTGCCGTCTGTATGCCGTCTGCTTCCCCATGAATATTCATGATGGGAGCTATGACATCGGCAGCACCATTAATAACCTTGTCATCTGACATGAGCGCTCAGAGTTAGCCCCCGCCTTCACCCGCCTGTCTCAAGAGCAGGCCACTCAGAGTGAAGGGGGAGAATGATGGGGAAAGAAGTTTGGGGGGGGGGGGGTATGTCTTAACTGCTTAATCCCAATGCAAGGGAGGCAAATAAGTTTAAAATGTGGCAATGGAGGGCGGGGGGGTGGTTGTGGGTGAGAGGCGCCCTGGATCCACGTGGAGGAAAAAGCCCTACTCAGGGGGCCTGGAGGGGGGGTGGCTGCAGGGTGTCACGCTGACCTTGGGTAGTGGGCCGCCGGGCTTGGACGGCTTCGGCGGGCCCAGCGATTGCGATCAGGAGTTTGAGTTTCAGTCTCCTCGGTCATCCATCATTGCGACCCATTCTGTTCTCTGACAGCGCGAGACGAGGCTGACATTCAACACCCGGCACCCAAGAGCGGTCTCCGGGAGGAGAGGCTCGGAGACTTCCGACACGTTCCACTGAATAGGGGACCACTTCCCCCCCTCTTTTCCCCTTCACCAGAGGTAGAATTGAAGCAAAGCAGATACAAATTAATAATTCCCAGCTGCGGGAGAGTTTAAAACGGTTAAATTACGGGGAGCACTGCCCACCCTCCCCACTCCGCCTGTCTACACACACACAAAAGAGAGAGGGGAGAAGGTCACAAGGCCTCAAGGATGTGAATGTGTGTGTGTATGTGTGTGAGAGTGTGAGTGTGTGTGTGTGTTTCTGTGTGTGTATGCATGTATTAGTAGGTTGCTGGCTTTTTCATGAACTAAGAAAGAAAAACTCTCAAACATGCCTAAAGTAAGTAAGGAAAAGATCAAATAAAGATCAGGTACTGTATGCCATGACTTCTAAAGGATTTGCTTGAGGACATGTTGAAATGAATGCATCTGTCGGTTTCCCACTCAGCGATACCCAACCAAATTTGACAAATAAGCATTTTCCAACAAAAAAGCAGTCCGAGCTTACTCTTCTAATCATGCAATGGCTCTGTTTTCTGTTTTTAGCATCTCTTGCCTATAGCAGAATTTTTGGATTTCCACCAAGAAAGCTTTTCAATTTGCAAATTTTGAAACAATTAAGATCATTAAACACATACAGTAAGTGTAGATACATTTTGTTGGCTTGCTCTTTCTAGATCCCTACATCGGTAAACCATTATGAACATTTTTGTTCATAGCCAAACTAAGCCAAGTCCCTTGTGTCTCTGGAGAGATGCCCAGTAAGAAATCAGATCTGAGCACCATCGCTTTGGACTAGTGTCTGACAAGGATTGTTTGAGATTACATACCATGTGGTGATTTGATCATAGCAAATGCGTTCACTTGTTGAACTGCATTACAACGGTCTACACTGAGATAGTATTCTGTCCCACTCTTTTGTTTTCTAGACCTCTGAACTCTATTCGAACCAGAATCTGCAGGGAAAGGGCATTCCTGTTTTAATAGATTTTGGTGGTTTGATGGTCTGAAAGTGGACGAATTTAAACCCCTGCTAAAGTGGGGGACTGTCTCTCAGGCACGACTCGCCTTTATCAGCCTTGAACGATCCCTACCCACAAAGTGCCCGAGAGAGCCAGAGGGAATGGACACCCTGTCACCACTCACAGAAACCAGGGCAAGCAAACGGAGATGAGAAAAAAAAAAAAAAAACAGTTTGGAGAGGAGAAGAGGGAATAATCCTTGCTTAATCGATCGTGTGTGAAGACTCCCTTCCGAGGGCCTGGATCACAGTTTCTCTCTCTCCCTCCCTCAGTGACGCATCCCTTTTTTCTCTCCTTCCTGCAGAGATATCTGAAGAATTCACACGCGGCTGCAGATAGCATCTCCCCGGTGCAAGAGGACTCCATTCCCCCGTGTGTGTTTCGGGGGCCCGATAGCCGCCTCTTCTCGATTGTACGGGCCTTTTATCTCCATCCTGCTTGGTGAATACTAAACACACGGCCAGACAGCTTGGGGATGTCTTAAGTGCAGGCTGGACAAAGCTGATGTCCTCAAAGCCCTTGCAGAGACATCTCTGCTCTCTCTGCGTACATCACACGGGTCATGACATTAAATAACCCCCACACCCCCCTTCTCTACACATACCCCTACAACAGGCATTCATAGCATCAAATATAGACAGAAGCAATGGATAACTGAAATGAATAAATACCCAGTGACCCACGTTTTTCAACGCTATTATTATTGTTATATATTTAATAGTATAATAATATAATCGTTGTATAGAAAAGCTCACCGACACTTCTCACAAAAAAACAAAAAAGGAACAAAAATACTGAAAGCATTTTTTTTTTTAATTTACGAAGAAAGGAAACCAATCTGGAGCACACAGCCAAACCTCAACTCAAATAGCCTCCCTGGTCATTGTCCTCACACCTGGGTTTAATAGGCATTAATTGGCACATGAGGATGATTATCCAGTTGCTATAGAAGTCAAGTCAGGTGTGTGAAGAAGCTCACCAATACTTCATACAAAAACAAAAGAGAAGAAGCAAAACTTATAGAAAAAAATAATTTATTTAAAAATTGCAAACAAAAAGAATCAGACTGAGCACACTGCCAAAACCCAACTCAACCAAGACCTGTCTCACTCAGATGAACAATTACCATTAAGCAATTAACAAGTAACCTGTTCAGATGTAATTACCTAATTGCTCAGTTGTAAACATTGAAAAGTGAAAGACAAGATCCTTAAACATTTAAAGAGTTAAACAAATAGCAGTCTTGGGAGACAGGTGAAGGTTTTTTCCACACTATTAACAGTCTTCTACCACTATTACAAGTAAATCATAGTAATTATTATCAAAATTTGTTAATACTATTATGGTGGTAGTAATACTGGTTTGATCTCCTTAAATAATAGTGCCTGCGTGTTAAAATCATTACTTTGAGTTTCATGCCTTTGTAAATTCATATATTTATTTAAGGTTTTTAGAGTGAGGAAAAAGTAGATTTTACAAAATTTATAAAATTAAAAAAAAGAAGTCTACATATCTACATAGTTGATTATGATTGATACATTGCTTGTAACTGGAGACATGTGGTTTGAAAGCTAAAATGATGCAACAAAGCTCTCAAAAAATTATTATTAACAACAATAATTATACCAATAACATTAACAATAATAAAACTACATGTTTACCGGAAAGCTGATTAACAATCATCAGTATTGTCTCAGAATTCTTGTTGCGCTATTCTGCTGTGAACTCCCACCACTGTTCCACTCTGCGATGGGATTGGACATGGCCATGTGTGGGAAAACTTCAAATAGAAATGAAGATAGCTCAGCCACAGCTATGGTTGCTGGCAACACCCGGTCTAACGGGAATAGGTCTTCCCAGCAATGATCGCTAACTCAGAAACTGTCAGAATTCTCAGAGTGCATGTAAAAGCCGATTCCCATAAAAGCACAAAAAATTCCCACAACTTGGTGTGATCGTCAGAGTGGATGGTAAAATAAAATTGGACTGTTTTACCATGTTACCACCACCACCACTGAAATGTACCCTCTTCATTGGCATCAGTGACAGTCAGTGGCAGTCATTGTAGTTTAGACATGTTCATTTTTATTGTATAGAGCACTAGTGTCCTGTCCACAGATAAAACCAACCCAGGAACCGCTGACCTAGTACAAATCTTAACTTTTTCATGTGAAAGCCAGGGAGAAACTGATCTGGGGTCAGCACTTCATGGTAAATCAAGACACGCAGGGGTCTTTCAGAAGAGTGGGGCAGTAAGATGATGCTGCAGGGAGATGCAGGCTGTGGCCTAACCCATGTGAGTGAAGCTATTGTGAGTGTACAAGTCCATACTCCCCTCCACGTCAAACAAGTACACTTATGGAGATGCTCCCATTAATCTTACAGTTTTAGCAACTTTGAATTTCAGTCTTACGTTGTTTATAATTGATGTCAGTGGAATATCTATATAAAGGGAAGTCACAGCAGAAACTGGACTATACGCTATAAACGCTATATTGCTGAAAATACACAATTGGTATTAAATGTATTGTTTTTCTAAGTCTTGACTACATGCCACTTGACAACTACATAACTATCGTGGAAATTCAGATTAGTTAAAGCCTTGGAAAAGAAGTCACAAGTTTGTCTTTTGCAAAGGTATCAAGTATTGATTTTAGTATTTAACAAGTCATAATCTGTCAAAATATTTGATTCTATTTATTGATCAGATGCAACTGTGAATGAAAATTGCATTCATGTGTCTGTCCATTTTGGAAAAAAAAGGCTTGCTCAAGTTTTAATTTTAATACCTTAGACATATTACAAACATTGCCTTTGGCAAATGTTTTTCCACAAAATGGAAAGCAAAGCACCACATGAAACAGTATGAAAGTTAATATAATTATTGACCAGCTGAAAACAGTGACAGCAGCCAGTGAAATAAATGTCATACTGAAAACGAACAGGGAGGGAAATTTTGACGAATATTTAATGAATCACCTTTTTTTTTAGCTCATCTGTCACCATCGGCTATCCCAATAACCCCAACTGGCGCAACTAATCCGAAACACGGATCTTTAAAATGCGAGAACGCCCTGACAAATATTATACAGCTGTGGGAGGTGCAGTTCTGGGATGTGTCTGCCCTCACCCCCCCACCCCCCAGCCTAATTAATGTTTGCTTAGGCATTCAGCTGTGTGATGTTTCATGATCCCATTTTTCATGATTCCAGACGCAAAGCAAAGGGATCATCAACAGCCAGAGAATAAATTTATCAGTCAGGACAGTGAACGTGTTCCAGCCAGAGAATGAATTGGATGTTTCTGAATGTAGTGCAAAGGTGCAAATTCCTTTGGAGAAGAAAAAAAAAGAGGCAATTTTGACCTTATATACATGTAGGTGGACAGTTTTTGACAATTTGTCTTGGACTATTTATTCATTCATTTTGAGAAGAGGGGAACTCTTAGTAACACAAACCGTTCTTGGAATTCGTTTCACATGTCAACGGTAGGTTCGATACCTTCACTCATTTCATTTTGCAAGGGCACAAGTCACTTAACGCAGTCTCAGGCAGTCAAACTTATTTTTCCTTGTGTGATGAAAGTTAATTTTGCTAAATTTTAGCAAGCACAATATGAGGTTATTCCCCCTCGAGAGGCACGGGAATAACAAAGGCCCTACCTCTGGGTGTCCTCTGGAATCCCTGACTGACACTGGGGAGTAATATTACCCCAGTGGCTGGGAGTAGAGGAGCTGGGGGGGAGGGGGGGTGTAATTGATGTAGTGGGGGCTCGGCCATAAAAGGGTGACCTCAGTGTTGGAGGGGGGCAATCAGAGTGGGGATTCTGACTGTCTCCCCAGCTCGAGGGGAGGATGCAATGGGGTGCAACCAGGGACGCCCAAGGCAAAATTCTGAAGGTCAGGTCCAACAAGCCACACCCTAACGGTTGCAACATTTTCCTGCCATTTTGTTTTGCTCTCCTGCTTCTGCCCCTCTGCGTTTGTCATCCTTGGGGGGGGGGGGATTAAAGTTACATCCCTGTCCCCAGGTTTGTCTGCTCTCGACCTCTGGTGGGCAGTGGCTCTCTCGATAAGAGGAGGACTCATCTTGTAATGTGTGAGGTGGTTGCTACCAGGTGTGCTTGTGATACTGATGAACAGGAGAAGGAGAGCGTGTGGATTATGATGAATAGGAACCACAGTGCAGGATTGCTGTGCAGGGGGAAGAATGAGGAGTGGCACCGCCTCTACAGTTACCTGCAACTCACTGAGGGTGGCCAGACAGTGAGCCTGAAATTGTGACCAGCAGTGATGACAATAGGTTTCATGCTGGGACTGTACACATTAAAGATAAAGGGAGGGGGAGAGAGGGAGAGAAAGAGAAAGGGAGGGAGAGAGAGAGAGAGAGAGAGAGAGAGAGAGAGAGAGAGAGAGAGAGAGAGAGAGAGAGAGAGAGAGAGAGAGAGAGAGAGAGAGAGAGAGAGAGAGATAAAGAAATCCTTCATAAAGCCAGTTCTTGATCAGAATTAATGAAATGATGTTAATGGACCACAACCCTTGTGGTGGGAGTATTGTGGTGTTAAGGTAAGGAGCAGGGCTGCAAACCAAACGGTTGCCAGTTTGATTCCCATGTCAGTACATGTCCAACTGCGTAAATGGATAAAATTGTACCCATGTAATATATGCAAGTTGGTCTGGATAAGAGCGTCTGCTATGCAACCAAATGAAAACATAAAAAACCCTTTTCACCCTCAGATCATTAAGGAGGCTGAACTTCAAACAGGGATGACTGAAGAAATTAATATCTATCTCAATAATTATAATAATGGAGAAACAGAAGACCTCATAATCATGCCTAAGAGATACTTTAATATAGCATAATTCCAGATCAAAGGCAGATATGACTGCCCCATAGCAATTAAATAAACTAATTTCACCGGGCCAACCACTGCAGTTTAACCCCCAAACTGCAGCCTTCATTAGATCAACCCTGGCTGATGGTTTTCTGCAGAGTGAGGCCTGTTGTTTGTGGAGCCTCGAAATGAGGAGGTCATCGCTATGGATCCGCACTGTAGCAACCCGTCAGGCCAACGTGCTTCCTGTTGTCATAAGAACAAAGCGTGTTTGGTGATGACAGAAGTGAATGTGGATATCTGGCAGGGCTTGAGCTGGGAGTTGAACTCCAGGAAACCTGACTTTATTCCTCTGGGTCTGAGCTGTATTTGTTTTTTTCAGCACACTTTTTTTCCAGAGTTGTGTCTTTTTTTTTTAAGCAAGTTTCAGCAGAGGATTGAAGAACTTGGCCGATTTGACCATCACAAAACAGGGAAACAAGGATAAAAAGAGAATCATGAGGGTATTCCTCACAACTAGCAGTAATGAGGTGGGTGGTCTCAACTGAAACATTGTTAAAGATTTATAGAAATGGTGTCTGCTTTTCCTTCCAAATGTGCGTATCACCCATATCAACAGCGTCAAGATAACAAAAAGCTGGGCTTTTACATGAAGAAGTCCAATTTTCTTTTTCCAACATCTGTTTTGTCTGCAGTGTAATGTTCTGGAAGAACTATGTAATGTTCCACAAAGAGTTCTGAGGAATTATAAGGTTCTTCATGCACTGTAGAGGTGACTAAATTGTTACTTACAAAGAATCATGCAGCATGTATCCCGGATCTTCAAGATGAAACATAAAATTATCCGTTAAAAAGCAGACTCAATTTTTGTCTGTCGTTGAGACTAATATTTTGCTTGTCATTGCCACAGAGAAACTGGCTCTATTGTGGAAAACTCCACCCACTGCACCTCAGAGTGTGTCATTGGGGAGGGGACTACTTTTTTGTTTGATCAAAATATCTCAAATAACACTGGTATACGTCATTGGAGAGGCAAAATTAATTCAAATTAATTTAAGTCTCAAGAAAGGACAAGGTTTTGTAGTAGTTTCATGCTATACTTGCGTAATACCAGTGTCTCAATAATTTATTAATAAATCCTCAGTAATAATACTCCAGTTAGTGTATAGATCACAGCACATCTCATCACAGGTTAGAATGGGAGTCTATTTCATTGTGCCAGATTATTTCAATGTGCCAAACTGCTTGTCTGAAAAAGGCCCCATGGCTTCTCTGTGAACAGGTTAATGAATGCTGGATATCATTAAAAAATATTACATGGAACTTTGGAAGTAATATCACTGTTTATCCATCGTCTGGCTAGCCTGAGCTCTTAAAGGTAACATGGCCACACCCAGGTGGGTCAGCAGCTGGTCAGACGTCAGACACAGCTTCCTCGGTGTTTCATCAATGTCCAGCCCTTATCAGACAAACTCGGGTCAGGCGTTTTGCGCTTGGAGTGGCGGAAACTGCATTTACCCTTCCCCAACGTAAGCCATGCAGGTTATATAATGGCATGCCGTGTTTTTTCCGATCCTAAATATGACCACGCGTGGCAGGCCGTTATCTTTATTTATAAACACAACTGCATTCCTGGGACAAAACAAGAAAACAAAACCGCCGTCCATCGTTGCAGAAAGGGAGAAATGGATGAGAGGGGGGATTTATTTATGAGCCCCTGCCGTAACATCATGGAAGGATGTTCCCTCTTGACCTGGTTGGGAGGTTACTGTTGTCTCCTCTTCTCTCAGGTGACCTCTGACCCCTGGGAAGAGCGGGGGGGTGTTTACAGTCAGGAGGTGCAGTGGCCCCCGAGGCCAGCGGGGTCCCTCCCTGCACTCCAGTGCTGTGATATCCGTTTGGAAGAGGTGCCATCCTGACACGCTGCATGCAGACCCCCTGCCAGGAAACAGCTTCCTGCTGCCTGCCTTCAAAGTACTGATAACAGGTCTATTTAAATAAGAAACCAAAGGAGAGCTATACAATTTAAACAAAATGTCAGGTGTTTTTTAAAATCTACATTTACATTGGGATTTGGTTCATTGATCAGTTGAATATTTGATCTATGTTTTAATATTGCAGATGAGAATATGCAGTGAGCTTATTGTGTCCTTGATATGAAAGTTTGATATTCATCGTATTTTAAATACTCCATTCTATGCGTGACTGCGTGTGCACACGTGCACGTGTGTGTGTACATAAATGCTCCAAACTCGGAGGTGTTTACACTGATAAACCCACAGGCCCCACTGTAGGTTCTGTACGGGCCCTTTCTGACAGGGACACTCCTGCAGGGTAATGCTTGCCCTGTAAGTGCCTCAGCTCCTCCAGAGGATTTGGCACTCACTATTTGAATAAAGAAATGGGAATCACCGGGCACTGCGTGGACCTTTGTGTCCGTTTGCTCCGCCTGTCTGTCTTTCAATGAGCCTAATCAGCTGAGAAACATTCACGAAAGGGGTGTCTTCTACACACACACACACACACACACACACAAGACCGGTGGGGCCCTCCCTCTCCCCTCTCGGGCGGTGGATTATCAAGAACACTTCAATTACAGCCGATCGATACACTCCCGGCTGCGAAAGCGAGGTGGGGGGGGGGAGAGAAATTAGACAGACTTCGGGGATGGATGTGAGTACAAAGCGGTGAATTAATGGCGATATGCATCTCTTCATTTACATCTGGAAAGGACGGTTTCTCCCCCACCCCAACCCAGCCTGTTCCCTTCCCTGGACCGTACTGTGGCACACTAACGCAGGCTCTAATTGAACGCCCACTTTTTACGATTGCGTCTCTAAGCGATAATCTAGGTGAGAGCCATGCTGTCATATACTGTTCTTGATGACGGCCTTCTGTATTCATTAGGCACTTAAAGTAGGAAGTGGAACTCGCTCTTTCTTGCCTGAAAAAGATTTATAATATAAACCTTAAAAACATAAATCCTTTTATAGTAGGTGCAGTGGGTGTTAATGTGTGTGTGAGCATCCGAATGCTTGTACGAGTGAGTATGTCCCAGTGATTTAATTGATTGCAAGGCATTCCTGTACATAATGGAAGTATTAAGTGGAATGGTGGAGTGATGAAGAGGCTAACAATAAGCCTGACTTATGTTACATTCAGACTGCAGCTGAACATTGCCCAGTTATGATTGGGCCATTTTGTGACCCAGCTCAGAACAGTGTGAACTAACAGTGTGAAAAAAAAAACTTGAAGTCACATATTTTCAGTTCTGATTTGGGCCACATAAAGATAGCTAAATAAAGTGGACATCAAGCCATATGACCTGCATGTGACCTGTGTGTGACAGCTCAAATGGAAATTGAGCATGTTTAAGCCATTTTTACATCACCCTGTGTGTAACAAGTTACCCTCACAGTTATAATTGTGTGTGACTGTGTGTTAGGGGCAGGACCATCCATACACATACTCCTCAGGTGTGTGTACAACACTTGTTTTGGGTTTTGCTAGACACGTGTTGTAGTATCATTGCCCAGCCGCAGGCAGCCTCCCTTACAGGTGAGCCTACACAGGTGAACTACTGACCTGAAGAGGAAGGGTAGAGAAAAACGGTAGCGGTAAATTTAAAACAGGATGGAAGTACTGGTGTCTGTACCTTTTCGTGCAGTCTGGGTGGGGAGACCAGTACAGCATTTGTCGGGCACTTATATGCTCTATGTTGTTGGTTTAATACTGTTTGTTTTAAACAGGATGCTGGTATACAGTGGTCATCTGTAGGCAGTTTGGTATGATCTTCATGCTGTCTTGTGTGTCTCAGGGGCATTTTGGGAGTCACCTGTTCACTGTTGGTTCTGTGAAGCTGGGATTTGGATTATTGCTGCCATGCCACTTCTTCTAAATAAAAACGAAATATACCAAACAAACTACTACTGCAGCCCAGCTGGCTGTGGAGTCTAGAGGGCAGAACTGGTGCAAGAAGAGGTCATCAGTGTTGAATGTAAAGAGTTTACCTTTTGCTACCTTGGACTGGGAGACCTACCCCCTGGTACTTTTTTGGGTTTGTTTTTCTACACACACACACACACACACACACACACACACACACACACACACACGCACACACACACACACACACACACACACACACGTAGCTAAGATGGCGGCGCGTGCAGACGCAGCGGCTCCTCTCTGTCCCGATAGTACGGCGTTTTCGTGTTTATTCTCGTGCAAGTCGGCGTGTTTTTGTCAGTGTACGTTATGTTTGTTCAACACAAGGCGAACTTACAACCGGAAGGATTTGCTAGTCATCGGCAGATCTGGAATCTGGAAATTAAACACCACGTATTCTGAGGAACTCCAGAGACATGGTTTACTCCGCTGGACTACCACACCACCGGCCTCGACTGCGACTCCCCACCCGGAGAGGAGGCGGCGCAAACGGTGTGAGAGAAAGCGGAAGAGGGGAAAGCGCGGAGGTACCCGAGCCAGGCTAGCAGCTAGCCCATACAAACCGACTATTCCAACCATCCTCCTCGCCAATGTACGCTCCTTAGACAACAAAATGGACCACATACGGCTTCTGAGATCTTCGCAGCGAGCCGTGAGAGAGTGCTGTGTGTCTGTATTCACTGAAACGTGGCTCAACAAAAGCGTACCGGACTCCGCCATTCAACTCGACCAGCTAACATGCTATCGAGCGGATAGAGCGCTGGTTGAGAACGGTAAAACCCGCGGTGGCGGGGTCTGTGTTTACATCAGTGATGCATGGTGTCGAGATGCCACAGTGGTCTGCAGACATTGTTCACCCCTGGCGGAGTTTATGATTATCAAGTGCCGTCCATTCTACTTGCCGAGGGAATTCACAGCCATCCTGCTAGTGGCTGTTTACATTCCCCCTAGCTCTAACAACAGCGACAAGAGCGGGGCAATCAGTGAGCTCTACCAGGCTATCAGCGATCAACAGACAGCCCACCCAGAGGGATTTCTCATCTTAGCTGGAGATTTCAATCATGCAGACCTTAAGACAGTGTTTCCAAATATACATCAACACATCAACTTTCCAACACGGGGAAATAACACTTTGGACCTGGTCTACACAACACATAAAGGAGCATATAGAGCCTCACCCCTCCCCCACCTTGGCCTCTCTGACCACATCACTGTTATGCTAATGCCAGCATACAGACCACGGGTGAAAGTCACCAAACCGGTTCAGAGGCAGATCAGAGTGTGGCCAGAGGGCGCCTCCTCAGCACTGCAGGACTGCTTTGCTACCACGGACTGGGACATGTTCAGACAGGCAGCCACCTATAACCAGCACACCAACATTGAGGAGTACACAGAGACAGTTACAGCCTACATCACCAAATGCATTGATGATGTCACCGAAATCAAAACCATCACCACCCGGGCTAACCAGAAGCCATGGCTGACAGGAGAAGTCCACAGGCTATTGAGGGCCCGAAATGCTGCCTTCAGAGCCGGTGACGACGCTGCACTGAAAACAGCCAGAGCCAACCTGTCCCGCGGCATCAGGAAAGCCAAAAAGCAGTTCACACAGAAGTTAGCACAGAACTTCAGTGACAGCAGAGACACAAGGAGCCTGTGGCAGGGGATCCAGACCATCACAGACTACAAGCCCCCACCACGGACCTGCGACAGCAACATCCCTCTGCTGAACAACCTCAATAACTTCTTCGCGCGCTTTGAAGCAGACAACTCCACACCTGCTCACAAATCACCACCCCCTCCTGATGACCAGGTCTTGTGCCTATCTCCAGCCAGCGTGAAGAGCTCCCTCTCTAGAATCAATGCCCGCAAAGCTGCTGGGCCCGACAACATACCTGGCCGTGTGCTGAAGGACTGTGCAGAGGAGCTCAAAGATGTCTTTACAGACATCTTCAACACCTCCCTGAGCCAGGCAGTTGTCCCTACCTGCTTCAAAGCAACCACAATAATACCTGTGCCAAAGAAGCCATCTCTATCCAGCTTCAATGACTACCGCCCTGTTGCACTGACGCCCATCTTAATGAAGTGCTTCGAACGGCTAGTCATGCAGCACATCAAATCCATCCTCCCTCCCTCCCTGGACCCATTCCAGTTTGCATATCGAGCCAACCGGTCCACAGACGACGCAATCTCCACTGCTATACACTCAGCCCTCACCCATCTGGAAAAGAAGGACTCATATGTGAGAATGCTGTTCATAGACTTCAGCTCAGCATTCAACACAATCATCCCCATGCAGTTAATTCAGAAACTGGATCATCTGGGCCTTAACACTTCCCTATGCAACTGGTTACTGGACTTCCTCACTGGAAGACCACAGGCAGTTCGGGTCGGCAACCACATATCCAGCAACATCATACTGAACACTGGAGCCCCTCAGGGATGTGTGCTTAGCCCCCTTCTCTTCACGCTGCTGACCCATGACTGCACACCAAAGTACAGCTCCAACATCTTCATCAAATTTGCGGATGACACAACTGTGGTGGGCCTCATCACCAACAAAGACGACTAAATTTGACAAAAATTAAGTCTGACAAACCTGAAAGTACTACCTGTAGACAAATGGTCCTTAAGATTGGGTTAATAAATATCAGATCGCTACAACCTAAAGCTTTATTAATAAACAAATTGATTACTGATCACCAATTTGATATCTTATGCCTGACTGAAACATGGCTTAAACCTAATGACTTTGTTGCTCTCAACGAATCAACTCCTCCCAGTTATTGTAATCACCAGGTCCCTCGACCTACTGGTAGAGGTGGCGGCGTTGCTGCTGTACACAGCTCCAAACTCTGTGCCACCCTCAAACCTGGCTATAACTTCCATTCATTTGAACTATTAGTACTTAGCTGAAATGCAGTCTTGTCAGGATGTGCAAAGCTATTTACCCTTGTTATAGTTTACAGGCCACCTGGCCCTTACAGTGTTTTCTTATCGGAATTTGCCAATTTTCTATCTGACCTGGTTGTCAATATAGAAAAAGCTGTAATAGTAGGCGACTTTAATGGATATGGATAATGAACATGACCCGTTCAGAACAGCATTTTTGTCCATCATCGAATCCATTGGACTCTATCAAGCTGTGGACAAACCCACACACTACCGCAACTATACTCTTGATTTGGTCCTCACATATGGAGCAGACATTAACCAGGTGGAAATTATGCCACACAATCCTGTGTTATCCGACCACTATCTCATCTCTTTCAATTTACCACTAACGTGCTTCACATACTCGGAGCCTAGATTTTCTTCCAGGCGCACGTTTTGCTCTCTTACAGCAAATGCCTTTATCGACGAGCTCCCTACATCATACTACCTGCACAACGAAATCTCCTCTAGTTTATGCTCAAACCCTAGCTCAACTGAAATTAATCTACTTGCGGACAGAATCGACTCTACTTTGCATAAAACTCTAGATGCTGTTGCTCCCCTCAAAAGGAAGAAAATCACAGACAAGCTAGCACCTTGGTATAACGACCATACTCTTGCTCTCAAACAAGCCTCATGAAAACTCGAAAGAAAATGGCACTCCACTAAATTACAGGTTTTTCTCCTGGCGTGGAAGGAAAGTCTCCTAAATTACAAGCATGCCCTCACAGCTACCAGATCCAAATATTTCTCTACTCTTATTGAGAGAAACAAGGACAATCCTAGGTACCTGTTTAGCACTATTGCCAGATTAACCAAGAGTCCTGCATCAGTTAACCCTACCATACCAGCAATTTATAGTAGCAATGACTTCATGAACTTCTTTGATAGTAAAATCTTAAAGATAAGAGACACAATACAAAAATTCTCATCAACTTCTGGTTCCTGCCTGGCGAGTCCCGTTCCAGATTATGTAGGCATGTCTATTAGGCCCGCCTTGTGCTTTGACTCTTTTATACCCATTGAATTTGGCGACTTTTCTTCTCTTCTCAATTCATCTAATAACTCTACCAGCCAACTTGACCCCATACCAACTGGCTTCCTAAAACAGCTATTGCCTGCAATTGGCACACCACTATTAAATCTTATCAATGCCTCTCTTATGTCTGGACACATACCTCAGCCCTTCAAAGTAGCAGTTATCAAGCCTATTCTGAAAAAGCCTAATCTTGATCCCAATGACCTCTCAAACTATAGGCCCATCTCGAACCTTCCATTCCTCTCAAAAATTCTGGAAAAAGCAGTATCAAAGCAACTCTGTGCCTTTTTACACTCTAACAACATTTTGGAAGTTTTCCAGTCCGGATTTAGACCTCACCACAGTACGGAAACCGCCTGAAAGTGCTCAACGACCTTCTACTCTTCTGTGACAATGGCTGTATCTCTCTTCTTGTGCTACTAGACCTAAGTGCAGCCTTTGATACCATCGATCATTGTATCCTCCTTGACCGCCTCCAAAACCTGGTTGGCATAAGTGGACAGGCCCTATCTTGGTTTAGGTCTTATCAGAACGATATCAGTTTGTCTCCATCAACAACGAATCCTCCGCTTGTTCCAGAGTAAGATATGGTATACCTCAAGGATCTGTGCTCGGACCTCTGCTCTTCTCGTTATACATGTTGCCTCTTGGCGATATCATCCGTAAACATGACATTAATTTCCACTGTTACGCGGATGACACTCAGTTATACATATCAGTCAAACCGGATGTCCCTCTGAATATTTCAAACATGGAGGCCTGCCTAACAGATGTAAAGAATTGGATGGCCCGAAACTTTCTCCTCCTTAACCCGGACAAAACCGAAATATTGGTCATAGGCCAAAATTCAATCAGGAGCAAACTCACTCATTTTACACTGGACCTTGATGGTGTCTCCCTTGCCCCGAGTGCAGCCACAAAGACCTTGGTGTTGTTATTGATCCCGAGCTCTCCTTTGAAACTCACATAACTAACACCTCTAGGACTGCCTTCTTCCATCTGAGAAATATTGCTAAAATCAGGAAAATCATATCAATTAATGATGCTGAAAAACTAATCCATGCCTTTGTAACATCCAGATTAGACTACTGTAATGCCCTCTTGTCAGGATGTGCAAACGTCTCATTAAAACCCCTTCAGCTGGTGCAAAATGCAGCTGCTCGAATCTTAACTAAAACTAAACGCTTTGAGCACATCACCTCAGTTCTGGCCTCTCTCCATTGGCTACCTATTAAATACCGGATCATTTTTAAAATACTCTTACTCACATTTAAGGCTTTAAATGGGCTTGCCCCCCCCTATCTTAAGGACCTTCTTCATCCATATCTTCCGCAGAGAGCCCTTCGCTCCCAAAATGCCGGGCTTCTCACCATTCCAAGAGTGGGCAAAACTACTGTAGGCGGTAGAGCCTTTTCCTATCAAGCCCCTCTCCTGTGGAACAGTTTACCCTCTGAGATTCGGGGAACAGACTCTCTCTCCACCTTTAAGTCTAGGCTCAAAACATATCTATATAGTAAACTCTTCAGCTGAGGGACATGGCCTGGTGCTGGCGTGGATCATAGAGTCTCTGGTGGACTAAGTGGTCATTGCTTTCATGGACCCTGTGCCGTGATCTGGTGTTGACTGTCTTAGGGTCGCCCTCATGACTATGCCGGTCCCTTGCCTCCCGTCCCCTAGGTATGCTGCCATAATGTTAGCCTGCCGGGGTCTTTCCTTGTTGCACACCTTTTTCTCTGCCCCTCCTCTCCTGCCTCTCTGTTCTACATCCCTGCCATTCTTATCATCCACTAACCACTGTTTTCTGTTTGCTTCCTATCCCTGCTCCGGGCTCCTGTCCGGAGCTGTAGCCCAAGCGTCTCATCCCGATTTCCAGTCCTGCTACCTCGCTGCCCTGCCCATCAAAACCAACTGCATTCCAAGACCCGGACATCCTAGGAGACATTCCTATAATTACTTTACTGTTAACTACTATTGTTTGTCAATCACAAATGTCTTAAAGTACATTGCATAATTTTGTCTCTAACTCTATCTGCCCAGTGCCGGCCAGAAGCAGATGGGCCCCCCCATGAGCCCGGTTCTGCTCAAGGTTTCTTCCTGATAGGGAGTTTTTCCTTGCCACTGTTGCCTTAGGCTTGCTCTCAGGGGGTCTCAGGCCTGGGAACAATGTAAAGCTGCTTTGTGACAACTTGTGTTGTAAAAAGCGCTATACAAATAAAAATGAATTGAATTGAATTGAATTAATGCAGACCACACCATAAATGCCTGCTACAAACCATTATTAACTGTAAACTCCTTTTACATGACAGTGGGTAGGACAGGATCTGCATATCTGGATATAAAAGAAATCTAGAATATCATGTAGAGTATCTGTGGGAAAGTCCCTGCGCATCAAATTACAGTTTTCCTGGTAGGTTCCTGTTAAATTCACTGTGCTGTTTATCTGATTACACGCAACAGTGTGATACTTTCATGATAAATATGCTGTTATTCGCTGTCTGCTTGTGGAAACAGAATGGATATTCAATTGTGTGTACAGTTCTGTATCATATCAATCACTGAGCTGGAGTCTCTGCTGCCAGGAATAAGGCACTGACTGCATCTAGCCAAGAAAGACATGAAAAATCACACTTGTTGTAAAAGCCAGGCAATCCTTATTTGGGATGCAATCAAATTACTGTGTTTTAGCCAGCCTTATTACATCATTATAATATCGCAAAAAATTACTAACACAATCTAAGTACATATAATTTGAGACAAGAACATTATATAGTGCTGATTTTTAAGTGGTGATGCTGATTGGTTAAGGGGAGATGCTGATTAGTTGATTCCTTGATTGACAGTTAGACAACTTGGGAACCAGTTTAGAGGAAAGAGCATTGAGCAGCATTTGAATGAACTGAGTGAAGAAATGGAAATGTACAAACCCCAACAGTGATCTGTGGGGAAAGAGTAAGTCTACCAAAAGGATCAACCTAGACAGAAGAGAGAGGAGGGCAGATTAGTTAACACAGTGTGAAGTGCGAGAGAATTATTTTTTTAAGAGATTTTTTTAAGATTGTAGCAACAGTAACCACAGTACCTTGGGGATGTTTGTTGTGATCGCATTCATTTCGGCTCACAGGGGCCAAATCCTCTCCAGTTACATGGCCCGCTGCACCATGCCTGGCCCAGAGGTTCCAGGGTCGGCTTTGTTTTACGTTACATTACAGGGCTTTAAGTGCAGCTTAACACAACAAGGAAAATGGCCTCCAACTTCAAAATAAAAAGACAGTCCCCCTGGCCTTTGAAAACCTTTTCCCCTAGGACCACTCTCCCCCCTGCAATCTGCCCCACCAGCTCTGGTGGGTTGTGTTTGGAAGTGATCTGTCCCCTGGTGATGGTGAGTTTGTACCCCCTCACACCCCCAACCCCACTGCATCCCACCCCAATGCCCTCCATCTTAACATAGGCTAAACAAATCTACAGTTCCCGACTAGAATTTCTTCCAAATTCTAATATGTTGTTCAACCTCTCTCTCTCTCCCCTTCTTCTCTCTTACCACGTGTCAGAGGGCATGTGTGCACGACAGGAAGAGAGAGAGAGAGAGCAAGACAGAGGGAAAGAGATAAAGAGTCACAACTCCCTGCAAACTGATACTTCGTTTTTTTTTTTCCCCCAGTACATCCATTTGCACCATATGTTAACCAAGCAATTGGTCAAACATTTCTATGACAGAATGAGGGAGGTATTTTCTGTGCTAGAATTTGAAATGTTAAAATGTCTTTCCTGACCCTTGCTGCATTACTTTCCATTATTGATGTTTAGCAGACGCTCTTATCCAGGGCCATTTACATAACTTTCGATCTTATTCCTTTATACAGCCGGATATTTACCGAGGCAATTGTGGGTTAAGTACCTTGACCAAGGGTACAACAGCAGTGTCCCAGCAGTGTAACAAACCAGCAACGTTTCAGTTATGAGCTCTGCTCCTTACCGCCATGCCACACTGCTGCATAAACACACTTTATATGCATTAGCAAACATGTAAAACTAACAATCCTCATCTCTGCTTTACCCACGCTAATGTCAGGCAGAAATAATTCGTCTGAGAACAAAATGCCTAATGTTTATTGAAAAAAAATATTACTTTGTGCCCCAAAGTAAAGACATAACATGGGCAAAATTATAGCTTTAGAATAAACTCACTAACTGCTGATGAGGACAATGAGACTACAGTGTTGTGAGTTCTTTCATGCTCATAAATTCTCCCACAATTGTAGAGGCCCCATGAGATTAATAAAATGGAGTCATCTTAATCTGGAGATGCAGATGACGGGCTTTGGACAGCAGCCATGTCATTATTGCCGTTTCGTCACATTTCAAGAGGGCTTCCTGTTGTGCTGCAGACCATAGCCCCATGTCCTGCCAAACGAGAATAGTCTGCTCTCTCTCACTGCCTGCTGTGACTCTGCTCTCTCTCCCAGTACCTGCTGTGACTCTGCTCTCTCTCACTGCCTGCTGTGACTCTGCTCTCTCTCACTGCCTGCTGTGACTCTCTCAGTGCCTGCTGTGACTCTGTTTTGCTGAATGTGTACTGAGAGAGAGCAAACCACCCAGTCCAGCTTCCTGTGGATGGGCAGAGTTTCTTAGATACACATAATCAGTCTAGACTGAATTCCCTCCTACATCAGAATCAATTCCTTCAGCAATGCAGCGCCTTAAAATATAAATGCCATAGATACTTTTCACCAAATTCACCCCTAAATCTGTGCAGATCAATTAGACAGCATATTCTGGAGGGTACTATTTAAAAAGAACATGGAGTAAATAGACATCAGATGAGTACTGCAACTGCAAAAAACACGTCTGAAATTTGTGACAGTTCTGATAACATACTTTCAGTGACTGTGTTTGATATGGTGTTACAATTCACTCACCCTGAGGGAAATTCAAAGCAATGACCTACTCATCATTGTAAAGTTTTTACAGTTCAAAATAAAGAGTGGTATTGTGGTAAAGTCCAACCATTAACATTACGGTAAATCAGTTCTGATAATGGCTCTGCTTTCTTTCCTCCACTCCTCTGTAAAGTAGAAGAAAGAAAATTATATTACTGCCATCCACACGAATCATAACAGAAACAGTTATGAAAGGACAAGAAGGCAGAGACATCATTTTTTAACGTTCAGTTAACCACGCAAGTCCCATTGAGAGTAGAGCCCGACCAATATAGGATTTTTAAGACCAATACAGATTTCGATATTTGAGGATTTAAAAATCCAATAATGATATATTGATGATTATATATATATATATGTATATATATATATATATATGTATATATATATATATATATATATATATATATATATATATATATATATTTTTTTTTTTTTTTTTTTTTTTTTTCAGAAACACATAAGATTTTCCCTAACATTTGTTATGTGTTGTTATTTAAGATACCTCATCAAGATAACATGACATAATGCAGTTTAAAAATAAACTTGTTTTATTGTCATAAATAGTACTTTGAACAAAAGTACAACAAAATATATTAAAGTTTTGATAAGAGTCAAATGTATAAAAATATAAAAAAAGTTCAAAAAAAAAAATCATGCACTGTTAAACTATGCAGTGAACTGATACAGTGACCTAGAGTAAAAGCCGCTGTTGAATGCATCTAATACTACATGACTGTCTGCAACGAGGACTTGTGACTTGAGGATTTCACACTACACGTTTGAAAAAGAAGGTAGATAACTTTGTTTGTCTACCAAGCCATGTTAGATACTTGTTCAGCTCACATTTATTTACATGTCCCCTCTGGTTTAACCCTTTTGCACATAATTTATTTTTTATGCTATGAAGTGCGCGTGCTATGTTGCGTGTTTCGTTATGTTTTCATTACCGTTATTAAGCTTCTCATACTTTTCAGTTAGCATTTGCTATATTTTTTAGAGTTAAATCACTGTTTCCTCAAAGCTAAAATTAGCTAGAATTTCTCCAATCTAGTGTTCTAATTCCAGCAATTTTAGCATATGCGCTAAATGGCTAATCACACCGGTGTGACCATACTCGCGAAAGGGTTAATAATTTCCAATGCACCAACTGTAACTACAGACATGCGAGTCGCAGATATATTTACCATTGCCTCACTTAGGCAGAATAAATTAAACGCTATAGTTTAACTGCTCATTAACGTTAATGCCATATTTATCAGTGCAAGGCCACTAGCTAGCTTTGTGGGTAACCTAAGTTAGCAATGGACAGCGTTATAAGCTGCTGTAAGTGATGTTGCCAGGGAATTTTTAGAAGTGACGAGGGAGAAATGATAGGACCGTTGTTTGTTTCCTCGCTAGAACTGCCACACTGTTTCATAAATAAACCTACAATCAAGTTTGTCAACAGCTTAGCCTACACCACTCAACTACCTTAATGTTGAATGTAATTTTGATGTTTGACTGACAGTACCGGCTTTCAAGTTTCTAGTCTAGTTACTGCATCAAAACCAGGCATGACTGACAGGCTAAGAGAAGAAGTGATGGGGGATATTTATTATTATTTAAGTAATGTATTTCATGTGAGAATTATCAATTTACCATGAACACAGATGATCTCCATCGTGGGCTACTCTGCTCGACTCTGCTTGGGTCAGCTGATTGTTGTGATTTGTGGCATTCCAAACGTGTGTGTTGCCAACATTGGAGTTGCAGTGTGCCCTCAGGTGGACAAACTATGCAACGACAACACTCATAACATGGTTGAAGGATCCACCTTTCGTCTCTCCCTTTTTTTAATTGTCATTTATCGACCGTTATAAACACCGATACCGATTTATCTGCAATTAGCTCATATCGGCTGATAATATCAACATGCTGATTTATCGGTTGGGCCTCTAATTGAGAGACAAATCTCTTTTCCAAAGGAGACCTGGCCGAGAGGGCGGCAGCACTTAGAGTTACAAACAAAAACAAAACCCCTCTGTATGAACCATTAAAAGACAATGAAAATATACCAATAACAGCCTTCAAAAGACAGAGCTTAAGCGAGAGCGATGTAAGCACACACAAGAGAGGGAGAGAGCTGGAGCACACAACAGCTTAGGCCAGGTTCACACGATTTTAGCCCTGATTTTCCACTCACTGACAGTTTTTGGACATTACAGAGAAAACCCCCAGATCAGAGGCAAATCGGCGTTCACTCAGGGCTCGCAAATCGACTCTCGATCGCTATGTGTGAATTGTTCAAAGACGCCATCCAAGAGACTCGCTGATGCCTCACAGACATCCGAAAAATATCTAGAAGGCTAAATATCTGGACCTACCGGGGAGTCCAGATCCTGAAGTGTGAAAAGTGCTGTGACCCCATTGTGACTGGCAGTGAGTGCGGCGATGAGCAACAGCCAATGAGAGTGCAAGACATGGGGTGAGGGGAAACTCGGGGGAGGAGTTGTACAACATAAACAAGCATGGCTTCAACAAAAGTCTGCTTGGACTGAAGAAATGGAGGAAAATTTGGTTGAACTTTGACAGGAGAACCAATGTCTTTTTGGCGTTTCCAAAAAAATAATACATTTCTGCAGTACTGTGAATATGAATTCATGACTTAAGACTGTGACTCTTATAATTTCATTACTTAAACAATATCAATAATAGCAGTACCCTGTCAAAAACCAAATATTGTGAGATGATATTTTGGCCATATTGCTTACAGAGCATAATATCTTTGTCTACAGTAGCCGTTTTTGGAAGAAAAAAATCCCTGTCTTGCGTATGGTATCGTGTCATTCCCCATGTCACTTCTCGCGTGTGTTTTCCTGACAAAACATAGTTTGGAGACCAGACAGACTCGTCAGAGATTCCTCCTGGTGAAAGATCTTGTAATGTATGACCCCCCTGTCGCTGATCAGTCATGTAGTGTGCAAACCACAACGACTTCAAGATTCCCGATTACAAGACAGCAAGTTGTGTAGTGTGAACAGTACAGCGATCTGTAGACTCATCCTCTATGGCCCAGACAACATACATATTTCTATGATTGTGCCTCTTTCCTTTTATTAACTGACGTTGTGGATGCAATCTTTGCAATGACTGCGAAGCTTCTCGGTTCCACCTCTAGATGTCAGGTTTCTTACCAGGACACGGTCACCTCCCTGCAGCACAGAGCTTCTCACTTTATTGTCATGGTTTCTCTTACCTCTCACAGCAGACTTCTTTGCTTTCTCTCTCGCGATCTCATAGGCCTCTTGCATCCCATGTTTCCATTTTCTCACGTACTCTTGGTGATTGGGTGTTGAAGTTTCTGGCATCAAACGGAAGAGCAGATCAATAGGCAGTCTCGGTGGCCTCCCAAACAAGAGGTAAAAAGGAGAAAAGCCTGTGACTTCACTTTTGGTGCAATTGTACGCATATACGAGCTTGTTCAAGGACTCCTTCCAATTTGACTTCTTTAAATGCTGAGATCACTCACAGAAAGAGAGGAGTGTTCTATTAAAGTGTTCAACCTGTCTGTCACCTTCCGGGTGATAGAGTGTTGTCCGCCAACCTACCACTCCACAATTCTTAGCCAGCTGGGAGAATAACTGGTTCTCAAATTCACCTCCTTGGTTGTGGTGTATCCGCATAGGAAATCCAAACTTCAATGCATAATCGTTAAAGATCTTGTCAGCTACCGTTTTATCTGATTTTGATGTGGTTGCATAAACTTGTGCAAAATGCATAAAGTGGTCAACTATAACCAGTATGTTTTCATAACCTCCTGTGCATTTGTCTAGATGCAGGAAATCAATGGACACTAACTCGAATGGCTGAGTCATAACAATACCGGTGAGAGGTGCTCTGGTTTCTCTGCTAGGCTTCTTGTGTTTCAAACAGGAACAACTATGGGCAACAAACTGTTCAATTTCCTTTTGCATGTAGGGCCAGAAGAACCTGTCTCTTACCAAAGTAGTACTTCTGCCCACTCCTTAATGACCCATCTCATCATGCAGCTCTCTCAGAACTGTTTTTTTATACTTCTCTAGAAGACAGGTCCAATGTGCTGATCTTCCCTCTGGGCCTGACAGATCTCTGCTAACACACTGGTTCGTTCATCACTGTGCACTGAGTGGACAGAGCCATGGACCACACTGTGCCAAAGTCTTACATCTCAACAGACTGTACTGTGGCTTGCACTGAGCGAGATGACAATTCCTCTGTACACTCTGTCATCATGGTCTCAGTGTTCACAGGCATTCTGGGAAGGTTGTCAGCATCAATGTTCTCTCTCTCTGGGTGTTACTCGATGGTCAGGTGGAAATCTGCTAGTTCAGCTACCCACCGACAACTAGTAGCATTGAGTTTTGCTGTCGACAACACATAGGTCAGTGGGTTGTTATCGGTGTATACAGTGTAGGATGAGCTAATTAAATAATCGTGAAATTTTTCACACACAGCCCATTTAAGGGCCAGGAACTCTAGTTTCCCAGAGTGCACCAAGACCCTGGTTGGAGGCATCTGTGTGGGGAATGAAAGACTTGCTGAAGTCTGGGAATCCTAGGACAGGTGGCTCTATCAAACAGTGTAGCGAAGGGCGAGAGCAGTCACCCCACCCAGCCTCGAACCCAGGTCTACAGGGTACCAACCATGTGACTTTGACCACGACGCCAAAGAGCCAGACTCATTGGTATGGCAGTCAGAGCGCATACTCAACCGTAGTGATGGCACTCCGTCACAAGCAGTCAACCGATTTCACCAGTATCTGCTGATGTTTGTCAGTCCATGTTATGGGCTGGTGGGAGGGAACACCTCTATTTTTCACTTTTACCTGTCTTGTCCTCGATCAATGCGGGAAGAGTCTCTAATGTATTGTTTGTATTAACTCAGGAGACCCATGATGGCTCTGAGCTCTCCGACAGTGCATGGTCTCCTCTCCTTCAAGGCTCTCACCACGATGGTATCAGCAAGGTCCATTTTCCTGCCCTCTGCAGACACAATCCGTCCCAGATAGTGGACCTTGCGCTTAAACATCTCACACTTGCTGGGCTTAAGCTTTATACCATGCTGCCTGAGTCATTGGAGCACTGTTCTGACATCTTCAATGCGGGCTGCGAATGACTGGCTGAACATGATCGTGTCATCGAGGTACAGGATACAAATCTCATCCCTCAGACCTTCCAAACATTCTTCCATACAGCGCTGGAAGGCAGCTGGGGCGTTCATTAACCCGAATGGAATTCTGTTTCATTCGTATAAACCCCAGGGAGTCACAAATGCGGTCATGGGCCTGCTCTTTTCAGCCATGAACCCTTGATAAGCTTTCCCTTGATCTAAAAGTGAGAACCAGAAGATGCCACCCAGGCTATCCATGATGTCTTGCACTCTAGGAACTTGTTGGCGGACAGGGAGAGTCTTTCTATTAAGCTCATGATAATCAATGCACAAGCATAAGCTTCCGCATTTTTCGGACACAGACTACTGGGGAAGCATACGGCGAGTTTGATTTTTTTTACCCAGCCCTGTGCAATGAGGTCGTACAGCTAGTCTTTCATTTCTCTGTACAACAGCTTAGGCACGGACAGATAAGTCTTGGCAACAGGTTCAGTGTCCTTTAAGGTGATGCAAAGTTGTAATTTGTCAATACATGCTTGTGCATTGATTATCAAGAGCTTAAGCTTCCGCATTGAGGAGCAAATCGCTGCTGGTAGTGGGCTGCTTCTCCTTGCTGGCCAGGACCTGGAATGGGCCAGTACCCCTGTGTTGGAATATGAATTGTCTGGGCTGACACCTGCTGAACTGGGCTGTTATCTGGCCCTCCTCCTGGAGGAGGGGGCTGTCTGGGCAAGTACTGTGGCTGTTGCATAGACTCTAATCTGGGAGACCTCTGCTCTGAGCTGTTTCGGTACAGCCATGTCGGACTTCATCTCCCTGAGCTCAGACAACACGTCAGAGTGTACTTTGCTGTGGTTCTGTTGTGTCGATGCTTTCTCCTTCTTTTCAGCTGGAACATCGCCAGACTGAGCTGAATGGACAGCAACAGAGCGCTGTGGCGTTACCATTTTCCTCTTGTCTCTCACTTTCATAAGCACATGCAATATTCACTTTCTCAAGTAGCATTTCATCAGACACATCTGACTGCTCAAGATATGGCTGGAGGTCACACTTGTTGTCATTCTGCAAGCCGGTCAAAACTGAATGAGAGAACATGTTCTGAGCTAGCACCAGGTCATACTTTAATCCTGACTCAGACTCTTGTGAGGCAAACTCAAGATCTTCTGCCTCAAGCCCAAGGCACAAATTAGAAAGCTTTGAGGGGTCTCTTTGGAACTCTGAGCCTCTGAGGATAACTGTTTATATAATCCAGTTGCACTCTTCTCTTGTTAGTGAGAGTGGGGGATTCTCCTCAGTGTGGGTAAAGTGTGATTAGCTTTCCCCTCTAGATATCTACGTAGTTGCATGCCTGGGGAAATGGCTCTTATCACTGTGTCAACCATTTCTGGGACACCCTTACTTAGACCATGTTCAATCTGACGCGCTAAAAGGTAAGGCGGTCCTTCTGTCCAGGTTCACCAATTTCACCTGATATTTTAAAGTCTTTGTGCCAGGGGGGAAAGGCACGAGAGTAAACTGGGTCTTGGGCTGGCACACTACTAGTGGCCGGGCTATTCCGAAACTTACTCCCTTCCGTTTCCATCTCACTCGGGTTCTGCATTGTTAACAACTGACGTTGCAGAGCTTTGGTCTCCTTTAATACTGTCTTCTGTTCTTGACTAGGGGCTCCTGGTTCATCGTCCTGGTTTCCCTGCTCACCGCTTTGTGTTACCTGTTCCAGTCTCTCTTGTTCTTTGTTTAACTGCACATCATGCGAGTCAACAACTTCAATTGTGCCCACTTCACGAACCATCTGTAACTCAGAGATTTTATCTTTGAGGCACAGTAAGTCAGCCATACCCCTGTCCTCAAGGTCCTCTTGCTCCTCTCTCTGTAGATGGTTACTGATCAATGAAATAAGTGGCATTCTATTCTTGCCAGTTACATGCTCAAATCTTGGACCTGCGATGGTCAGAAATTCGCATAAGCTGGGAGATGCCATTACATATTGCCATTACATAAGCCGGGAGATGTGCTGGTTGGTGAAAGCAATACGCCTTCAAATGTTTTCCTTTGACTTGCATGAGTGAACTTCCCTCAGATCTGAGCTCAGTCATGAGACCGTATGACTGCATCTGCAGCCAAGCAGAAAATGCTGACTTTATTATCCCAGCTGCTGAGAGAAGCAGGTTCCCAAATACGACCCAGTCCGGTTTAGGAAAAGAAAAGTTTCCTGATGTAAATAGGGGAAAAAAGACAAAAAAAAAAAAAAATGTGTGTGGGTATGTGCACGCACACAAACATACACACCACACATACACCAATGCCACTGTGCAAATAGTGGGTGCTTTTCAAGCTACAGTTCAGTGTCCTTAACTGAATGAAAATACATTTACATTACATTCATTTAGCAGATGCTCTTATCCAGAGAGACGTCCAGAACAAGAGAACAGAAGTGTATCCATCAAAATCATATGAGCAGTGGCATCAGACCAGGCTAACAGCACTCACAGCCCAGTGAATGTGAGCACAACCCCAAGTTCACCTGTGCTAATCTGAAACCAGACAGCCTGTGGGAAGTCGTTAAGTACGTACACTACCTGAATATGCACATTGGTTTTCAAAAAGCCGCACCTCTCTACTTCCTCATAGAATCTAAGCCTGCTGAGGCCATGGAGACTCATGAGGGCAGCATTTTTCATGTGTACAGATTCTCTCTCATTCCTGTCAGCTCAGACATCCTGCCACTTTGCTAAACTGCACATATACAAGGTGCTTTGGTATTTAGCATGAAATATGACACGTACTGTCTTGAAATGATAACCTTTTATTTTTCATTTTCTTTAAAAGTCTTTTTTTTGGGGGGCTCGCGTGTAACCTGATGCTATTAAAATAGATTAATGTTAACCTGACGGCTGTATAATAGATGTCCTTCATATGACAAAGCGAACTATACAAATGATTTTTTTTTTGTGAGGAGTGATGGCTCCCACACTTGTACCCCCAACTGCTTTGTGTTTTATGTTGTATTCTCACGGAATAAATACATGCACGGCCGTGGTATTTTCCATTGACTAATGCAAGCTGAATCCCCTCTCCTTCCCACGCATATTTTGGCAAAGGGGCCGCAGTGTGTGCGATCTCCGGAGGGTTTGCTCCTTTTCCAGCCGTCGCGGGGCTCGTTAGGGAGGAGTGGGCGAGAGGGAGAGGCACGCTGATAGAGGGGACCAGGAGGGGGGTGAGAACAAGCTGAGGGAGAGGGGGATGCTGGGATTTGGGTGGATGCAGGGAGCGGAGGAGAGGGGTTGAGGCGGGGGGGGGGGGTTATGAAGAAGATGGGGAGGGGCAGAGACAATGAGAATATGCTTCATGGTGGACAAAACAATTAAGAAATCTCAAAGCTAGCCAATGAGAAAGCATTTTCACCCTTTCAATCAAAATCAACAATTTTAAGGGAAAAATGCTGCCTTACTGTAATTTGGCACCCTGTTAATCTGGTGAGGAACTAATAGGCCATTGCATTCAAGAGCACTTTTACTTAATGGTCTTGTCAGTTTTTGTTGAGTCTGATGGTCAGAGAGGGTTAGTTTTGTTCCCGTGCACTCGCTTGGCTTCTCGTGGTGGGTGGATGACGACAGTGTCTTGGCCTCCATAGCCTGAGGACAGGGAGAGGTCAAAGATCATGACCCTGCCCAAGGCACTCTGACCTCAGCCTGAAGTTTAGATCAAAAGGTCAGAGACAATAGACTGCTACTTTTGCACACTGCTGTACGGGCTCCTCAGCTTCCTGGTTCTCAGCATACAAAGAAATGTGTTTTATACCCTTATCTGAATTAATCAATGGGACAGATTTGAGAAAGAAAACTCAATGTCCCAGAATCCTGTTCTGACAGCTAGGAGCTATACCTTGATATTTTTTATTCTGGATATCCTCTAAATTTACATGTAGTTGCTTAGCAGACAGTTATCCATAGCAAACACAGGCTACAATATTTACATGTAATCCATTTATACTGCTGGATATTTACTGAGGCAGTTTAGGTTAAGTGCCTTGCCCAAGGATACAACAGCAATGTAGGAAATTGAACTGGCAACCCCCGCTCCTTACCACTACACCACACTTTGTAGAATATAGAGCATGTCTGTTTTCTAAAACTGTAAATGTAGACTGTCATGCGAACAGAGGAAGTCATTTCTTTGTGACCTGGAGCTTCAGAAACATCCAAGAAAGCTTGATTTTTGACCTTTAACCTGTAGACATGGTCAGGGCAGGTTAATCTTAAAGAAATATTATTGTGTAAAGCGTTATTGGCAGACAATCCAAATGCCAAAATGGATTTTGTTCTGATGGGCAGGCGATTCAGTGAGTTAAAATTTAATTTTTCTAAATCGTTTCGCTTGAATGTTTCTAATTCATATTAAGCCTGAAAATTGAATGGCAAGTCCTGAGCAATGTCCTGAGCAGATCTAGTCATTGGTGCCTAGTTTGTAGGAGGGCACAATTTGGCAGTTTCTTTTTTATGCACTACACTTGGGGGAACACTGTTGAGCTTGACTTTTTTCTGGTTGTGTAATGCTAGCCATTGTTTTGGCTGACAGACCTCATCGGGTCAGCTCTTGGTTTTGAAATTAGAATGACAAACCTGATAAGGACAAAACATGTCCTTAGAGGAAAAGAATTCTGCCAGCCAAACACATGACTCAGGGTCTGAGCTGACATCTCTGAACAAGAGTGGGGGGAAAGGAAAACCAATACCTGAGTGTGCTGGCTATACTCAAATTCTGTTTAAATGCCACCAAAGCCCAGGGTCCGTTTGAGTTTCTTTATTATCAAGTGACAGGCAGGGTGTAATCAAGCTGAGGTGTGCTGTACCGCTCCCTCCCTTTAACGCCCGATTAGGGGCCGCTCAGAGTGACTGAGCAGTTGTCAGGTGAAGTGGAGAAGCCTGGAGTAATCAATGGTAGTTAAGAGCGGTAATTCATCACCGTGCCAGGGCCGACTACGCCGACCGGTGCTGGGGACGTCCTGAGCTCCCGGGGAGGGTGAAGCGGAGACTGGAGGCCCAGGTGATGTGGCCAGTGTGGAATAGCTCAGGGCTACGGACCCACCTCTACCTGACAGAGCCTCCCAGTACAGGACCAGCCATGCTATTATCTATTCATAGCAATACGATGGAACAGGCTGCATTGATCTGTTTTTTTCCCCCTCTCTTTCCCTCTCTTGCTCTCTCTCTCTCTCTCTCTCTCTCTGTATTCTATTGCCTAAAATCTAAGGAGATATCTGCATTAATGAAGCTTTTTAGATTTTTTTCCTCGTTGATTCTTGCTGGAGGCTTGTAGTATCTCACTGAATAGACACGTTATGTAATAGATGTGGAATAATTAATATCATTCAGGGAGGTGTATGCGTACACACTGCAATGGATTTAAAGGCAGGATGTCTTCCAGGCATCAAGTTCTCCCTCTGCTGTCTGAAATTTGTAAAAGAAATGCGTACAGTAATCTGCTAATCATTTTGAGCTCAGAAATGCTGAAAAATAGAATGCACAACAAATAACAATTACTACGAACAGAAATATCCTTCCATTTTACTCCACTTGAAGGGGAATAATATCCTGAAATAAATGATCAAATTTGTGAAATGTCCCAATAGGCTCAAATGTAGACAGAATACTAGAAAAAGAGAGGCTGGTACAGAATTCATACAAATTTATGTTGTATGATGTGAATGAATGTTGCTCACAAAAAATGCTCTCGGAAAACCTCTGGGACACACCAGGGATGTATTGACTTAACTCATTTCAATCTTATATGATTCTCTTTTATACTTAAGGCATTAGGTAATGAACCGCACTTAAACTAATAATTTAACTGTATGGAACTGACACTGATTCTCAATGAGAAATGATGTCTATTATTCAGTCAAGTATTAGATTCAGCTGAATGTTGTGCATTTCGTTTTTTTGTCTTATGCTACATTTTTTTTGTTTGTATTGTTTTGAGGAACTACTGAGCTTATGATTATGTTTACGAATATAAAAGCACTACTTTAAATCATGTCAAAATTAACCACAAACGGACACCATGATTATAATCCTGAGTGGAAGGCACAAGCAGACCTTTATGCAAAGCCAGTCTAACAGGAGGTCAGGGAGGTCAGTGAAAAAGGAGGATTAAAAAAAAAAAAAAAAGTGCACACCTAAACAGGAAGAGCAAATGCTCGCTGAAGCAAACACAAGCATGCCTTCGCCCAAGGACACGTGAGAGAAAAGGAACGCAACCAAACAAACTCATTGTGCAACAAGCAGGACCAAAGGAAAGTCGGGAGAGCGGCCATCGCCATGGCAACATTTGTTTTGGGGGCAGCGTGTCACAATTTGATTTAATTCTAAAAATGCTGCCTCTCAAGGTTAACGTTAATAAAAGACCTCAAATTTCAGTCTTTCAGCTTTCACTTTTTTATTCTTTCCAATCTTGATGATGTCAAATATGGAATCTCAAATTCGGATGGGTAACATTCAGAGCTGACGTGACAACAATTAGTTTTACAAGTTTCAGTACGAGAGAGAATGGCATATGTTTGGAGAATCATTTCACAAGGCTGTCTTCAGCCAGGTGCAGTGCACAGGAATGCGTTTATACCTGACATCTTGTCTGATAAATACCTGCTCTAAACCAATGGGCCACATTACAAAGGTGAAAGATGGTCTAAGTGTTCTGGAATTAGAATGCCAGCCATGCTCTATGCCCTTATTGGCTAATAATAAGAGTTAAAACTTTAGACTTGACCCACAAATCACAGAGCTCTTAACAAGGGTAATGGGCAGGTGCCTCATAGATGGCCACTTCACGGCTATTTCCAGATGGCTACATCATAGATTTAATTTTAGACTTTGCCTCCTCCGTCTGCATTTTTTCACTGGGGGGGTACATTGATCACAAACTGAGCAAAGGGCTTCTCCTGTGAGTGGAACACCCCAAAAGGGGGGGGGGGGGGGGACAAGACGAGAAGTGACCCAGCCGAAGCCCAGAAATTGTTGGACAGCCATCAGTGGAGATGAAAAAAGGGACCTGAAGAAATTCAACAAATTTCTATTTCAGGGGCATTATGGTTTTCATTAATCACTGCTCTGCCATCACACCCCCACCTCCCTGCTATAGCGAGACATCTATTATATGCTCCATTTAGCGGAGGCCATTTTGCCTCATATGTTTTCCTGGCTGACCAAATAAGGCACAGGAGATAAAACAATTTACTGTTCATTATGACCCATGTCAATGGAGTCAATCTTTTAGCCTGCGCTAACAGGGCTAAGGGTATCATGTGGTTCCGCGCTGGGAGTGGGGGAAATGGATATTAATACATTATATGTTTGTGGTCATAAAGAGTGCTGGACGTTTAATTTGCCCTGCGGAGGACGGCTCCATTTTTCCTCTCCCCAGCAGCCGAACTGTCCCCCTTGCCTCTGTGGAGAACCTGACCTGTGAAGGGGTCCTAACAAATTGGCTTCTATTGTGGAAGCCAAAGGTTCCATCAATGAGGTGACGCTCGACTGAGTGTAAAGTATGATGGTAGAGCAGGCCTCAGAGCGGAGGGTGCCACCGGCGTGATTGAATTAACCCTTTGGAGGAGGCGCAGAGCCAAATGAGGGTCATGCTGACCTGTGCAACTAAGAACAGGTGCCAGGACCCACCATTATGGCACCCATCTATTCACACACGCTGTAATGCTTCTTTTGTGCCCTGGATTTTGTCAGGCCCACTGAGGCCCAGATCGTATCTGCAGAAAGCTGTGCTTTGTCATTTGTTTTGAGTAACGTTGCGCATTTAAAACTTTTCAAAAAGTTGCTGCTGCCATTTTCCTCCCTTCATTTCAGTGACCGTGAATCTTACGTTTTTGGAAGATTCACAGAGTATTGGTGTGGCAGTAGTTATTGATTATGCTGTACCACCTTACTGTGGTGAAAACCCAATACAGATGTGGTATTTGTCTCTTATATTGTATTTGGCAAATACCAATCCATGTTTGTTGCCTGATGCTATACTGTGTGTATGGTTCTATCAATATGATTTCTATTACCTTATCTGCTAATAATGATGGTGCTATCATGCATGTTGCTATCAAACAGGAATAAGATCATACAAGATAGTCTAACAAGTCATGATAGCTTGGCATAACTTCTGAATGTTAACATTTTATTCAAAGAGGAGCTGCCAAGATCAAAATATCCATAACTGTGTGTTGCGGGTTTTTTTTTGTCTGTCTTGTCTATACATCAAGTAAAGCCCATTTTTACCTCCAGGTATCTAAACAAGCAAGCCGTATATATGTTCACAGAAACCATTTCAAATATACAGCCATGACATCCTTTCTCTGTTCATGAATAGGTTCTGACCCAAAATATTCAGTTTTGCATCAGCAGAAGTCTTGTTCCCCCTGGCTACTTGGAATGGAAGGAAAGGAGGAGGAAATGTAGAGATGGGGAGAGAGACATGCAATAACATAAAGTCAAAGGTGTTCTGTGACAAGAAATAAAAGCTATTTTTGACCTTGTTATCGTTGCTCGATGTAACGGGCGACCAGGACTCATTAAAATAATTTTGGTGCTGGGCTAAACAAGCTGTGTCAGCAATAAGGCCTAGGGGCCAAATGTGTACTGCTCCCCTCAGACCTCTCGGGTCACCCCTCCCCCGTCGTACACATTCACGTCAAAACTGACATGCGCCCCCGTCAACAAAAATAAACACCGCCCCAGGTAGCATTTTAATTTTGCAGCGAAAGTAGCCGTTCGTTTGTACTTTCGTTTCAGAAAATCAATAACGATGAAAAAGCTGGGTTTGTTTACCTTGTCCTCTTTAGAGCAAGAGGATGTGGCCATTTTAATTGCCTGGCGTATCTCTGTTTATCAAGCTGGGTTGGACAGGAAGTTTTTTTTGTTGGATAAGTTGTTTGTTTGTTTTTTTGTGTTTGAGAGCTCTTGAAGCACAAACCATAACTTTTGTTCATGGCAAATCACTGTGCTTGTCTTATTGCCAATGCATAGATAAGTATTTTTTCCGGTGTTCCTAGGTTTTCTGACTTGGTGTCCAAATCTAGACAAACTGGGCACATCAACAAATATAGCGATATCATTTAAAACTTCCTTTGTGCCTTAGCTGTTTACAGCATCCCTCCTCCACCCCATCTTCCCCTCTCTTTTCCCTGTTTATGATGTCCACACAGGGGGTCAAAAACCTTGGCCCATAGCCAGGCGTTATCCCTTTTAGTGAACTCCAAGCAAAATAACTGTACCCCTACAATCACATCAAACACAACCTTCATGCTTTGATTGTTTGAAAAATTGACATTACCCATATTGTGTGAGTGTATGTTACACAACTGTCTTTTGTGGAAATAGAGGATTGTGTTGAATAAGGAATCGGTAAACGCATAAGTTTTGAAATCTGCAGCCTTTAAAGGCAATGATTACACTGCTTGTGTATTTGATATGATACTGTAAAAAAAACAAACATCTGGTCCTTTGCTTAACGTTTTGCAGCTTTAGCCAACAAATTCAAATAAATTCAATGCGAGACTAATACTATAAAAGTCTGCAAAAAGATCTTTAGGAGTCTATTTAATATGTGCACAGCAACAGCAGTGTACAAAAATGCACTAACAGGTCCATGTCACACCTCTCTTTGTGTCCCTCCACTGGCTACCGGTTGCAGTAACGATCAAGTTTAACATCTTGTTACTAACCTTTAAGGGACTCAACGGATCAGCCCCCCCGTTACATACAGGACATGATCAGTCCACTACAAGCCAGTAAAAGTGCTGTGCTCTGCTACCTCGAGTCGCCTCTGTGTCCCAAAATACAAGGGCAGCAACTCTCAGACCCGCCTCTTCTCAGTACTGGCTCCACACTGGTGGAATGAGCTTCCTGCTCAGATTTGTACAACAGACTCCCTGGGTACCTTTAAGAGAAAGCTGAAAACTCATCTTTTCAGTCTGTATCTCTAATCTACCTTCTCTCTCTCTCTCTCTCCCTTTCTCTCTCTCCTATGTATCCCTATTTTCTATAAAAAGGCACTCTACACTAGTTTAGCACTTAACTCTATTTTACTGACCACTTGCAGTACTTTTCGATAACTACATTACATCATTACATTACAGCACTCCATCTTTAGTGTAACAGATCCTCCCTGCCAGTTTATTGGACAAGCAGATAATGTATTTTCTTACCCATAATCTACATTCTTATGTTCATGTTCATAAGCATTTATTCATCTAATATTACAGTAACCATTTGTTTGCCCTTTTCATACATTTAAATCAACAACTGCAAAGTGAATTATAGTCCATTGTCCATTTTAATCTACCTTTGAAATAGTGCATTTGCATGCCAGGTCCTTCAAAATCAATAATGTATGCTGGGAAGGAAATATGCACCAAGCGTGGGAAAATTCACAAGACTTTTTTTTTTTTTTTTCCTCTTATATTTTCTCCAAGACAAGACAGGGGGGGAAAGACAGAACGTTTACGAGCCAATTGAAATAAATAATCTTGTTTTACCCTAAAAGGTTAAATAAGCACAAAAGCACTAATCTGGTTTGCACGGTGAAATGTTGAAACAAAACGGCTTTATCTGTGATGCTTTCCCACACTGGATGGACAGCACAAGAGAAATTTATTTTTGCTTGGACTTGGACGGTCACCCCTTGGGACTCTTTTATCTATTAAATTAATGCTGTAATAAATTAATTTCTCCGAATGCTTCTATCAGCTTGGGAGGTTAGCAAGAAAAAAAGAAAAGGAATGGTTCTTGTTTTTTGTCAGCAAATTCATTTTCTTAACCTCTAACAAAAACAAAGCCAAATCTAATATTGGTTTCATGGATGCTTTCCAATTCATATGGAGGCTTTTATTCTGAAAATAATCTATCCTCAACCTTTTGTCATCGCCGTTTCTCCCCAGTCCCATCTATGTTTGAGTAAATTTCCATTACAATTACAAACTTGTGAGTATTGAAATCATTTTACAAAATTTACTAATTGTATTGTATATGTATTGTAATGTTCTTTGCTATGCTCCAAGCCAGTGTTCTGAAATAATTGTTACTGCAGCCCCACACTATTTCAGCACCTGCTGACCAACTGTACAGGGGCCTGTGGCACAGCCTGTCCCAACAGCAAGGGGACGCCCACCTTCAGAGGGAGGAAAATGCTGAGAGGGGATGTGGAATTCAGGGAGAATGGGCAACAGCTGGTGGTGAAGTGGCATGAGGGATGTCCATGTCCTCTCTACAGTCCATACAGCCTCCATGGTGGCCTCTGTGAAGGTGGACTACCTGGCATGAGAGAGAAAGATCAAGCCTGAATGCATTGTGGACTGCAGTGAAAAGATGGGTGCAGTAGACAAGGCTGACATGGTCACCAGCTTTGTTGAATGTGGCATGAAGACCACCAAGTGGTACAAAAAGATATTTTTCCGCTTGGCTACAGATACGGGAAGTATCCGCTGGTATCCAGCTAAATCTTAATCCCACTGTTACGTTCCGTGGGTTTTAGATTTTTCTCTGTGTTTTTGTGTGCATGTCTCAATCCTGCAGGCCTGCCCGTTCCCGCATTCAGCTAATCGCTCCGCTTGCTCCAAGGTGATTGGTCCCCTTTTTGAAAAAAAAAAACAGCTACTATTAACTTTATTGTCGCATTAGTTTTTTTTTTTGTTGTTACTTCCCTGACCCTAGACGGTGACACTGCTCCCTTCCAAATTTCTTTGCACATTTGCTTCTTGTTCTCCTACAGAGAACCGTTTCAGAGAACCGGCATTGGAAACGTATCAGCTCTTCACTGGCAGCTAGCACCGGCATTGGAAACGTATCAGCTCTTCACTGGCAGCTGCGCCAGGATTTTTGTGTTCTTTCTCACTCTCGCAGTTTTTCTACTGTGATTCTACTTTGTAATTCTTCTTGTCCACTGTCAGCTGACAGGTCAGATGTCTAGTTACTTACATTGTTAGTTTTGAAATTACAACACACACAGCTAACGTAAAAAGTTAAATACAATTGTACTGATGATATCCTTGCACTCTCTCCCCCACTCATACATACGCCGCAGGTCAGGCATCTCCCACCACCGGGCCAGCGTGACGCAGCAGCTGCTGGAGGAGCACCATACCCCTCGCCGCCCCCCACCTGCAGGCCGCCCTGCTGCAGGTAACCCTCTGCATCTCACTGAGAGCCACCTCCCCTCTGAGGTCCCTCAGACAGAGGCCCAAAGCAGCCGCGCGAGGAGGCACTGCAAGGTCCGTCTGTCCACTTCCAGGAGGAGGAAGCAGAGGAGGCCGCAGATTACGTGTGCGCACCCTGCAACACACCCCTGTGTGCTGTTCCTTATTTGGAGGAACACCACATTTTAATAAATTGACCTGCAACAAAAAAAAATAGCAGTTGAGAAACTTTGCGTTGAGTTGGATTTTTACATTCAATGTTATTTAACAGCATATAATTGTTTTATGAAATGAATTTTTGTGTTTGAATCTTTGTGTTGAGTTGCATTTTTACATTATTGGCATTTTTAAAGTACAACATTTGGTGCTTTACCCCCACCCACTGATCTGGAGTGTGGACTGAGAAGCCTGACAGTCAGCTTCATATGAAATATTGTCAAAGGAGCAGAATGCTCCACACAGCGCTTTCTGAGCCACACCACACAGGGCAGAAAGTGTTTTTTATGATGTCATAATCAAATTCTAGAACAGCAGGTGCGCAAGTTGAAATAAATTACACTAGGGGGCAGCCGGAAATATTTTAGAATTCTCGTGCGAAAGGGTTAAAGCTCAGCTGCTGTGATGGAGCTCTGCATGGGAGCTATATTGGACACAGTTTACTCTGTTAGCTAAAGCTAACTGCTGGACATGTACTGAAAAAGCTACCCAGCTAGCAGGAGCGCTGGAAGGAGAAGCTTGCAAAGTGCTGCTGGATACAACAGCCCTGGAGGATGTGCTACAGATTAAAAAGGCCAGAGAGAGGAGCTATGGGAGCCCCACACCCCCTGTTGTAGCCAGGTAGCAGTTTGCAGGGCGATATTGTTACCCTGGAGAAAGACTGGGAATTTTTGCTGCAGAGCTGTCCCAGCTAGCACAGAGAGGCTTCCCCCAATTTCCCAGGGAGGTGCAATTAGACCTAACAGAAGTCTTTATTAAGGGTTTAACTCCTGACACGCTACACCAACTGGTTTGTCTCCAGGGGCCTAAGGCCCGTGATGAAGCCCTGGAGCAGGCGTTAGTTATAGAGGAGATAGAGGAGTCACCAAGCCAATGGCCGACCACCTCCAAATGTCGCTGACAGCAGCCGTGCTTCATCAGCCCCCCAGGCCCAGGCAGGATCATGCCCCTCTGTCGGGTCCCCAGGAGTGCAATGATGGCTCTGTTCAGATGTGCTGGTGTTGGAAAAGAGGGGTCATGTTCACTGGTGTTGCACCCAGCTTGACACTGATTATCCGGCAAATATTGCACTCCCCAGCCCACATCCTGTCGTTAACAGCTTACACCCTCACATAGGATCGACTTGCCATGTAAATATTCGAGTTTTGGGACACTCTGCAGGCTCTCCATGTCCGAGTCAAAACCAGGGTCAGAGGCTGTGCACGCTACAGTATGTAATATGGAACTAAAATATTACTGAACACTGAAATAAAAATATTACCGTTACTATTGAATATTACCATTACTGAAACTTGCCATTGTTTCTGATCTTATCACACTTTGAAGACAATTATATATGTCTTTAAATGGTGAAAGTTTTAAACTTTAAAACAATTGTTTGCAGATGAACCGAAAAGGAAAAAGTGTTCTGATGTTCCAAGAACTCAACTTTTTCACAACTTTAATACTTGGCATATCCAACCAATCACGTTTCCATGTCTTTATTTTTGCATTAAACCACCCAGTCTTTTTTTTTTTTTTTTTTTAAAACCCTGATACCTCCATGCTGGGAATGAGGCATTTCTGTTTCCACCAGAATGTAGGCAAACCCCTTTACAGCTCAATCTGTGCTCTAAAGTTGCCATGAGGTTTGATTAGCAACATGGATTCAGACTGAATGTATGTTTGAAGGTAGTTACATTCATCAGGACCAACCTCTCTCCAGCAGACTGAGACAAAGGTAGAGCGTGGAACAACAGAGAATTCAAAATTCTGAAGTTTACAGTGCAAAAAAAAAAAAAAAAAAGCAATCAAGTTGTGGCACATTTTTAAAAATTGATTTAACAACAACTTAAGCTTGTTCAAATGTGTGAACTGCAGAACTGGGCAAAAAAGGACAACGAAAGAGGAGGAAATAAGTGTGAAATGTGTGTGTGTGTGTGTGTGTGTGTGTGCGCGCGCGCGCATGTGTGTGTGTGTGCCTGAGTCCCAGCTCCTCAACTGCTGGAGCCAAATGTCAATCTGCTCTTATCAAATTTGCCCATACGGAAATGAAATATTGCAATATACCACAAAATATGTTATTTAGCCTAAAAATATATTTCAAATACATTAATGCAAAAGAGAAATATATTGCATTATACCAAAAAGGGCAATAACTTGCATATTGTCAATGTATTGAGATAAAAATATTTAAAAACCATTCACGATATGTTATTTGTATGGGCAGAGCATTCCGTTTCCAGGTAACTACCATGTCTTTGCATTTACCAATATCGTGTCATCGCTTAGCGATATATTGACATGAATGTCACAGAGAAACAGAGTGGGCAGAGCCAGGTCTGGGGGGCTGAAGTTACCTCACATTTGGAGCTGCTGGGATGCTGTAAAAACAGGCAATCAAAATGACTTCAAATAAAAGCTGATGAGCTGAAGGAAGGGAAGGAAGCGTTCTGCTTGCCCATTGGAGGCATAATTGGTTCCTTTACAGTGTCGAGTACGTACAAATAAAACATGAACAAAATGAATAGCCTGTTAACCTCTCAAATACTGTATAGGAAAAAATGGAGTTTCTAGTGGAAGTGTTATGAGCTCCATGCTCTCCTTTAAGTGGTTTTGAATGCAATACAAATTCCAACACATTGTCTTATCGACCTCACGACTCACTCATGCAGTACTCTCCTATCCAGCTAAATTTTGCAAGGCACGTCCTGTTTGCTCATGATGACCACACCAACATCATTTTTGGAGGTCGGGTGGCTCAATATTTTTACCCCAATGCTAACATAACCTTTAAATCTAAAATACATTTCCAGAAGTGAAACCAGTACATATTCTTTTACGACCCACTAAAACCTGTTTATTTTGGTTCCCGTAACCCCAATAAACAATGTTTGTAATCAGACTGGCCTGTGCGCTGGGGCCCTTATCGACAGAGAGTGGGGTGTGCGTCAGGGGACGACTGGAGCGTGGAGACTGGTTAGGGGGAGAAAATGAAGGTCAAAGGTCGCTCGCTGTGGTCTGAATGGTAACTGCAGATGAAATGTGGCTATTTGTTTAAAGCCAAGGCTGATTTCATCTGTGCCGGAAAGGTCAGGGTGACATGAAAAGAGAGGATTTATCAGTGGTGCAGGCCTGCGGCCGGGGCTCGGGACTCTGCCGTTTACTCCCTGGCTCACACTGAAACCCGCTAACCAGCTCATTACTCACACCCCGCCCCCCGGTGTCCCCCACAGCTGCCCATAGCCTGCACCCTCTGGGCCTCAGGCCTGCTGGACAGACAGACTGAACTGAGGGACTGGAATCGCTTTGATTTCACCCTGAACAGCTACAAGTTAGTCTCATACTTTACAAACAGAAACCCTGTCCTGCCCCTTATTTATACATTACATAATGGTGAGTTCTCTGCATTCTCATATCCTAAATTAACACCTTCACTTCCAGAGGATGAACTGGTGTATTGGACAGGAGCCCAGCTGGGTAATGCCTAACAGCCATTTTGTGCCATTGAGCGTGGAGTGGGAGGGGTTTATTTCAGCCAATGAAACTGGATGGTGATCAAATACACATAGTTCAGAGAGCCAGGGAGGGAACCGTTGCTTTTCACATGGGTATGTGTTGTTTGCTTACTTTGTTTACTACGCTTGTTACGTCTTTCTTGAGTTACAGACTAGCTTACTGTGAGGGAACACAAACATACAAGCTGAAGTAGTTACGACTTCCCTGAAAAAGCTGAAACCATAGATGGGACATCTGGGTCACTGGACATCTGCTCTGTGTCTCCTATGAGGCCTCAGAATAAACCAGGGCAATGCTGCCAAGTTACCTGCTCTCTAACCTGAATACTGATAGACCCCAGAGTACAGAGCCATGGTAATCCACAAAATAAAAGTACAGTGGGGATAAAACAAATTCTGTGACCAGTACTATAATGCAAATCCCCGCTTTCAACAAATGATTGCATTCTTATTATGGACATGAAAATCCTAATACTTCCAGCGAAAGAATGTAAACTTGTTTATATCAATTTTTTTAAAACTTTATTATTAGGCTACAGACTCATCTTTCAGGAAGTGTACTTAATCCAGTGCCTCCCCGCTCTCTTCCCTGAGACTCATAAAAAATGTACATTCTAATGTTCTAACCTTATTTTGTTTGCAAGAAATACCAGACAAAGGACATAGGACTATATAAATCACACAGTTAATAGATAATACAGCCACAACAATAATGAGAGGGTTCTTAAACACAGGTGATAACGTAAGTAGGGCAGGAAAGGAGAGGAGTAATCTTGCACATTAGGTGCCTGGCGGGACGTCCTCTCTGATATATGGACCCACAGGGTTTGTCCCTCCTGTCTGGGGAGGCATTAGCAGATATAGTAATTGCAGGCTGTTTAGCAGGTAGCACACGTGCGCGCGTAGATGCATAGATGTATGCACACACACACACACACACACGTTTATGCACACACCCTTACAGAACGCATATTGGTGCACACGCCCATACACCTTGACACACATCCCCACACGCATACACACCCGTGCCCTTGCAGACTGCAGATGCACGTGCACGCACGCACACACACACACAGAGCATCCTCATAACCAAGCGGCGATGGATTCATTAAACAACAGAGTTGGTCGACAGCAGTAATTAAGAGCAGGGGCCTGCCACTGCGTACCAGTCCTGCATGAACCGGATGCCTGAGTATGTGGTCCCCTCATTTTAATTAAAACCGCCCATAAGAACACCTTGTCTCCTAAAGAAAACAAACAGAGGTCACACCTCCTGGTGAGAGCCATGTATCGAGAGGCAACTCTGTATCGGGGGGAATATTCCCAGCTGGCGTTGCAGAGTTAGAGGCAAAGTTGACACCAGAGTTGTTACAGTCACACACAGCACCAGAAACACACAGTACCCTGTTACCCTGGGCAGGACGCACATGTTACCCAGCCTCAGAGATTGCAGATGCACATTAGCTTCTGTGCTAAATCTGGTACAGCTAACATGTTGTGCATGGGTCCTGCTAAATAAACTAATAATCTAAACTAAAAGGCTCTTGTTTTCAGAACTGTGGGGAAAAAAAACAGGTCTGAAAGCAACTGGACTGGGAAAAAAAAAAAACGTTAAGTTGTGATGTCTAACACATGGTGAGGCTGAAGAGGTATTGTAGAACATTTTACATGATTTTCCCTCCCCATTAGGTTGAAATGAGATGAATCCTCTGCACCACATGTGAGGCCGATGGCATGATATAACAGGAGAGGGTCTTACAGATAAATCATTATGGCTTTGTTTTTATAACAGCCAGTCTTCCCATTACAAGGTCATTGCATTTCCGATACAGTAAAACCACAGTAATAAGACGGTCCCTGATGAGGCAGGCCCGGGTAATGATGCTTTATGCTCCTCTGCTCACCCTCTGATTCACCGGCCTGGTGATGACATCATTCTGTCAGGACCATGGAAGGGCGGCAGCAACAAAATCGATGGGGATGAGATTACCTGGCTGGCGTGAGGTGAGGTGGGGCAGGGGGGAGGGGAGGTGTAAGGGCCTCAGAGCAGCACCTTTACTCAGGTCTTGATTTTGAGCTGAACCCTGCTGTGGTTTCAGCACAGAAGGGTATTGGTTTAAGGCTCTGTATTATGCTGGAGGTCTGTGCCTAAGACCAACTCTCTGGACCAATGTGATAATTTAGGTTTTGGAATTTCAACTATTTACTGCTATCTGTTTCAACTTACTATTTAAAAGACACCCACAATCAAACCACCTCTGAATTTACGGTTTGCTGAGAGGTACTGGAAAAAGGTGGTGTCACCAGGTCGATTTTTTTTTTTCATTACTTTATTACCATCAATTAGGGGGATGCTCCAATGCAAAGAGACTTACAAACTGCATAAAAAAGTTGCACAAGTAGGCCATTATCCACATATAAACAAGTGTCAGTGCCAAATATACTGCCGAGACCGCAAGCGTGCACCTGCATCAGCGTGTAAGTGCAGCCCAATGTGCCTCTGCAGGGCTACAGGGACTGAGACCAACCTCCACCACCACATTGATAAGGTGTTACCAGTTAACTGGTAAGGAGTATGAGACATGAAATAAGTTCATGTCTCATACTCATTTCAAAGACAAAGGATCCTTAAATATTTAACAAGTTGAAAAGCAATTAGACAGCTTTGGGGAGAGGTGGGGGGGTCTCCTTCATAGGGATCTTAACAGTGGAAGATAATCCTCCGTGATGAGGAAGACTATTTGAACTCTAAAGAGTTTCTGAAGGCCAGAGCATACCGATGTATCAAGACATCAGCAGGCAATATCTCCCATTTTCATGAGGTGCCTTTGTTGGGAGGCACCAGGTTAGAATGTTTGCCTTTTAAATGCAAGTGAGATTATCACTGGAAATAAATTTATCACCTGGGCCAGACACACACACACACACACACACACACACACATCGATCGGAAGACACATATCTCCTCACTCCCCATCTCCCAGAGTGCCGCTCACAGTTTCTGTTGGCTGTAACTGCATTAGGGGTCAGAATAGGAACGGCTAATGGTGACCTCTTCATCACACCACGAGTAGCTAAGAGGCATTTTTATTAAGTGTTTTTTTGGTGGTAAGTAATGATTTCAGTGGGCTGAATGGCATTATCCCAGACCACAGCAGTTCCTTCTCATGTTTCCACTTTCGTTCGTCTGAGGTGCGGCGTTGGGCAGATTGGATTTTTCAGCTGATGAAATGGATGTACAGCCTGTTGACAGTGTGGGTTGCTTTAGATGTGACATGCTGCGAGAAAAAAAAAAAAAGTATATATATATAAAGCGAGTGAATTCTAGGACCTCATCCCCCCCCCCAATTTTCCTATTTTTGCAGATCTTTACATTGGTAAGCCATTCTTCTGAGGCCTTGACATTCGGGCCTTGGAGGTGGACTTTGAACAAAGGTTTGTGAAACGTTGTTGATTGTGTCTATTCTATTCTTCATTTTTATTTATTTTTTTGCAGCTGCATCCTTAGTAATTGCTGAGGTGAAATGAAGCGTCATTTTAAAAGAAAACACTTATCGGCGTGCCAGCGAAGGCAGCTAACCTTTTGTGTTTACTCAGCCAGCCTGTCTCTGAAGTTAATTGGCTCGTTAAGTTCAGGTAGGTGCTAAACGTTTAGCTGCACCAGGGCCCGCTGGAACCTGAGAGCTCCCCCTAAATGGGGCATGAAATGAACTGTTTGATACTGCAAATAAAACCAGTGATATTCAAGGATGTTATGGCTGCTGACGCCTCGAAACTGCCGCCTAATAGGTCCTGGAAGATTGGGGTGGTGTCATCCATGACCACCCCGTTCCCCTCTTATCCAGAGTAACCCCCCCCCCCCCTTAACGACCGTCGGCACTGATTACACAGACATCAGGAAGCTTAAAGCAACGCAGGCACACTGCTGTTGGCGTTCCGGTTGGAGTCATTAGCATATTGCACTCTGTCATTGATGATTGACAGAAAAATACAGCTCTTTACGAGAGATGTGACATCACACTGAATTATAATTTAATTACCATGCAAGGCTGTCACATGGTCCCTTCACTGCAGGAAATGGGCTATTGGTTGTAGGAGTTTTTGCATCATCCCCTTACCTGGAGAGAATTTAGGCCTTTTTTGGGCTGACACCACACATGAATGTACTACTGCACTGCAGCAACAATATTTCTTGAATATAAAAATACTGGGCCAATAAGATACTGGCTGAGTTGTTGATATCCATAAATCAGTGTTAACGATTACATTTGATTTCATGTTAAATGTGTGGCTCTGTTCACTGCTGATTCTTCAAATAAAGTGGTATAATATATGAAAGAAATAGGTGTCCTGCATATAAATGGCTCTGCCTTCATGTGTAAAACACATTGTCTTCTTGCCTTTTGTTGTGTCAGCTCTCCATCGTTTTGGTACGTCACTTTTCCAAGCCTTTTTTCGGTTACAGCTGTGCAAACAAGTTCACAATTTCGTATCGTTTGGGAGGCACTTCAGCTTAACCAACTTTTGCTTAACCAACCAGTTCAAACGCAGTTACAGTCCACACATCAGATGCTGGGTTTTGCGGAACACTAATTAAAACTTCCAAGCGAAGATTCAGGAGAGGAACTTTTAGACCGTCCCAATGCGATTTACAAATCTGTCACGCTCTCAGCTCAACACCACTCATCACTTCCTTTTCCTGTCAGCTGTTCACAGCATCCCTCTGCTACCCCATCTCCTCCTTAACTCTATTCCCATGTACGGTGTCCATTGGGGGGGTGGGGGGGGGGTCAACAACCCCGGCGCATGGCAAGATGTGACCTTTTCCTCACACTCCAAGCCAAAGACCTGTACCCCTGTATGCTCATCCACATCACCACCTCTTGTTTTAAAATTTATTCCTACTGAATTGCATAGGGATTCTGCCTGTTGGCAGGGGTATGTCTAACATCTGGACCCGTGCACTTGCTCCTGCCTACATCCTATTTAGATTCTCATTCCTTGTACGATGCTCTCTGAGCGCATGTCTAAGCACAGTTCCATTACTTGTGTAGTTATCTTGTTTCCTCAGCTGTCTCCTGTGTTGTGGCGAAGTTTGTTACTTTTGTTGTATGTTGATTTGCCCACCTTTTATAAATTTGTTGCTTTGGTATAGGTTGCGTATGTATACTGTTTGTGCTACAGGTGTTCTCTCTTTTGTTACACTTTATTTAGTGAGGCCAGATAGATGATGGGCCAGCCAGAGCAGACCAGCAGATCCTATTCTGCCTAAAAATGTTTCACCTCCCAAAGAAAAGGGGTGAGTCTTCTGGGCATCTAACTTACCCGTTTCATCTCTTATAAAAAGCAACCTGTAAGTTTGTCTGCATGTGAGTGAGTATCTCAAACCGTAAATGAAAATAATCAATAAAGCTTGCCTTTCCTGGCTGGGATGATGACTGGCTGTAGTGATATGTTCAGCTTCTGTAATGTGAGATTTTAGGACTAACACCTCTTTATTGTGCTTCGCCATATTTAGGTTGTATTAGAGTATGAGGATTGTGCCCCTCTTCAAACGCGGGCACTCAATCAAATTCTGCCATTCTCTGGCAACACGAAGCAGCAGCTCTAATGTAATTTTAGGAGAGCCAGACTGACAGACCACCTTGTATTAACGATGTCTAATGGGGGTGGGGTGTGCAGCTAAATGGATAGGCTAACAAGCAGAGCATGCCCAGCTAAATCTAATATCTTTAAGCTGTTTAATTCCAAGCCTTCCTTAATAAATCAATTGACCAGGGGAGATGAAACATCTATCAATTATTAAGATGAGTAGTATAAATATTCCACCTGATTTGATATTGAAGGTTGATGCTGACTGTATAAAAAGCTTTTCATGTATTATTTACGCATCACAGTTTATGTCCTGTTGAATAAAGGTTTAGTGCTTTAAACTAACACTTTATCCAGCTCTTTCATATTCAAACAGAAAAAGGCTAATATAATACAAATGGTTCCATTCACAATACTCTACCAGTCCTGATTGCTGATTGGATAAAGGAATTACATGTGTCATAATAAGGCTCATATTACAACCATCCCACCCCTACTACCGGGAGGAACCAAGCATTGAACTCTGCACATGTTCTGTACAACAAGGTATTATCATGGATCATAAATATCCAAGAATGGCCCACTGGCCAAGGTTACACTGCAAAATGGTGACAATGGATCATAGGGAAGACATCAGCTCCACGCTGGCCCATCCAGCAGGACGGTCTGATGGAAAGGGTCGAGCACTAGAACACGTCAACTCTTTTGAAGCATGCGGTGCTTTTAAATTGCATGTCTCAGCGCCACCATGCTACATTGCTCTATTAACAGGTCCAGGACTACGGTGGCTCACAAGTTACAAGGAAATTAACTGCTGACTTTGCAGAAATGGTCAAAACCAACCTCACAAAGCTCACCCTGCATCTGACCCAAAGGGATCTCTCTCATTATTATATGTATCCACCCATTCCTCAATTTCAGGGTTTCACTCATAAGTTACATGTAGGTACCATTGCAGCTGAGGGCAGCAGTGTGATGTACCAGTAAGGAGCGGGGCTCATGACCCAGTGGCTGTCACCTGCTGTGGCACAGTTGTTGTACACCTAGTTGCTCTGGACGACAGCATCTGCTAAGCAACTAAATGTAATGTATAGGTGTATGAAGGTTAGTATTTGAATGGCAATTATAAAAGACACATGCATTTTTTATATCCCTATCAATTAAGAAAAATACCATAAGTCAATTGCTCCCATTTTCACAGGATACACATAATTTCCCCCTTCTATGCCAGCTTGGCAGAGAGGGAGTTCACCTCACCCAACATAAATCTGAAGCTGTCCTGCTCCAGCCAATGGCCAGCCATCTAATGAGATCACAGGACCCTCAGATTAAAGGTAAAGCAGGGGCTCACATCCATTTGTTTTATGTTTGACCCATAGGGCCTTCTGGACCTAGCAGATCAGCCCTGGGGTGCTTCCAGACAACGGAGACACAGCCAGACTCTACAGTACAGATGGAGCACAGAATGAGATCCTGTGTGCCAAATCGCATACCACTTGTGCACGGGTCTGTGAGTCCTCCTTTGACGGTGCAGTTTTGGTTGTAATATACATATGAGATCTCCATGCCAATTTCATATACGGGAGAAATATCAGGATAAAGCAGTCAGTAATGACGACAGTAATGAGAATTCATGAGAATAAAATTTAAAAATTGTTGCTCAACTGGAGATGGATATGAGGTTTTTTCCACTGCTCCTTTCAAATTCAACTTCAGCTCAAACTTCAGCTCAGAAACTGGGGGGGAATCAATTTTGAATCCTGTAGAGCAAAAATGAGAACAGTCACACAGCAGCACATTGTGGAGCATGCACCCTCCTACGGGGTCGGAGGTGAGAGCGTGGGTGCATGCATAGAACGCAGCTTCATGTGTGATCTTCTCGCAGGTCCAGCCCTCCAACTCAACACACTGGGCAGTATTGGAAGCAGGGTCCGGTTCTAGCGATGCTCACGGCCTTCTTAACAACCGTTTTTGCAAAATAACACAAATCCTGAATCTTATAAATGCAACACAATGAACACACTGCAGGTGAGCAAACAGGCATCAAAAAGAAAACAGAAAGCATTCCAGCGGTGGAACATAAGCAGTGCATTGTGTTGTGTGTGTGAACATTCACCTAAGCGTGATGGTTTCCAGAGCTGCTCACATGTGGCCTGCTTGTACAGGCCAATAAACATGCAAACGCCGATGCTGCATTGAAGCTGGGGTTTTCGATAAATAGCCAGCTGCTGATAACAGCCCCAGATAGCTGCCATATCTGTGGAAGTTATCTGTTGGCCCGTCAGATTTGGATTTTTATCACAGCTTATCTTCCATCGGTTTGGATGCCAGCTACCCATAGAAATGACAGCTCTAGCTTGACTGTTCCTTATAGAAAAAGCTAAGCTGTAGTTAAGAAAATCAATACAACTTGACATAACCTTTTGTATCCAAGAGGGGCGTAATAGCTGTGTGTTCCCCCCCCCCGCACAACTTTTTGTAAATGTTAATAGCGTATTCTGATGGTGATCTAAATCTTATAATGAAGGAGTCGGTTGCCGAATTTGTATTATAGAAATGCTAACATTGGTAGATGGCCTTAGCATCAATATTAAAAAATAAAATGTCCTCTAACAAGTCAGCGAATCACAAACATAAATTGAAATGGAGAAAAGTGGTTATCAGTATCTGTGCAATACAATGCAGTTCTGAAATTATGAACAGAAAAAAATATGCACATATTTCTCCTCACCCTTTGCCACAGATTTGCCTTTATTGGGCAATGAGCAGATTAACTGCACCTACAAAAAACCTTTGTCATTTTCCTTGCATGACTTGTACAATAAAGCACAAATTAATGAAACACTCTTGTTGAATTAAGTGCATTTTGATCCAATGCGTTTGCACACAATGCTTCCAATGTATTTCGCCCATATCTCTCCTGGCCAATTAGATCGGTGAAGGTGCAAGGCCTTTTCCAAAGAGGCTTTTAGATTAATCATATTATCTCTGGCCTCTGAAATGCAAAGCCTTTCTGACCTCCCTCCCATAAGAATCCATTATCTTAAACTATCACGGTAATCCTGGCTCTGGTAGGGGGAAGGGGGGGGGGGGGGGCTCTAGCCTAATAGATGGCAAATAAGATTAATCTATGATCTAAGTGCCGATTACACTTGGACCTGCCCTTGAACACCAAGGTGTAACCTTGAAATTCGCATCCACTCAGATCCGGCAATTATATTGAAAGGCCCATGAGAACCTGCAGGGGACAGATGGGCAAATTTTTGCGCAAACCTCGAACCTCGAACCTTTCAGGAGCAGGGGCCAAAAAGCTTAACTCTTTGTGAGACCAGAAGGTGTTTATGCACATCCTATGATGGCAGAGATCAAATGACTTCATCTGGTGAGAAAATGCGTGGCTGGTAGTTAACATCGTCGTTATAGTGGTAATCATCATTAACAACGTTGTTGTTTTCAAAGTCTGAAATCAATTGCTGACCTGTGTTGAGGGTCGAGTTATATTCTGTCAAAATAATATCAGAAAAAATGCTTGTTTACATTGAGGTTAAAGAAACCATTTTCTAATATTACTCAGTCAAAGTTAACATCAGCTTCTTAATAAAGTCAACCAATCAAACCCAACAGCTGGGGTACACACAGGACATGCCCAGAATGGATTTAAAATCCCGGCCTGGTGTGGGAAGTATAGGGGTCCCCTTTCACCCCCCTGTACATGTACCATAAACCTGGTGGAAACAGTGTTTAAGTATCTTTTAGCATTTAACCCCCCCCTCCCCCCCAGACGCGCAGATGCGCGATCGATGCGCCCCCCCTCCAGAGCTGGGGTCCCGTGTTGAGCTCGTGATTAATGTGGCGGGGCAGAGAGGGGAGGGTTAAAAACACTACGCGGCAGACAGTCTGCTGCCATTAGGCTGGCTGCCGTAATGAAATCTCATTTAATTTGTCAGGGTGGAAGTGCTAATGTTAAAAAGCTTTTTTAATAATAAGAAAAGAGGGGAGGGAAAAAAAGCCAGAGAGATCTGAAGGAAAGCTTTAAGTGATTACTCCACGTGTCCACGTTTACATCACTGTCATGACAGTCTTTGGAGTGATTAAATTGAGGTAAATAAGTTCCTTATTTCAGAACTTTATCTATCCATAGATATGATAGATACCCATACTGATATAGATGTGCAAGCAGGGCCTTTAATTTAGAGGCTCCTTCACTGCTGACCCTACGCATCTGTTCAATACTAGCCTTTTATTTCTAATAACACGATGCACCTTTCATGAGGGTCCATGATCCACAACGCAGATTCAACCTGACTTCAGGTACAATCTTTTAAGCACAGAACAGTGTGACCCCTGCAGGCACTTAAATTATTGAAAAATGCTGTGTATGAATAAATTAAGAATCAAGTAATCAGCAATAGGTGAGAGTGTCTCTTATAAAAATGTTTGTTGAAAGAGGAAAACACAGTGGTGAGATTGCAGGCCTAGAAAGTGCATGTTGGTTCAGCTGGATCTAGGCTTCAGTTTTGATTGCAAGCTTGTGGATGGTAACAACAGTCTGCAAGGGCTCCACACCTCCAGTAAGACCTACCACTGAACCCAGTTCCTTTACACTGTATGAAAGATCATTTCCTGTTAACACAGGGCTTCAGGAAGGGTCACTTCATAAACTGAATGGCTAGAGGAGCATCTCTTAGGAATATGCTAGCAAAAAAAAAAAAAAAAAAAAAAGACCAAAAATTCTCACCTGAGCCAGCTTTTGTTCACATACATCTTCCAGGTTAAAATAAGATATGCAGAGAGATCTGTTCATTTCATTTCCCTGTCTTTCATTTTGTTCTTTGTGTTGAGGGTGTATGTGGGTGTGTGGGGGGGGTGGTCCGTTTTAAAAGATCAGTTAATATTTCAAGCGAAGGGCCATTCGGTTGAGTTAAAAAGGTCTTTAGAACAAAATAAAAATAAATCCCAGAGCAGGTACATAAAAACTGACATCTCTATCAAAGGATATCAGCTTCCTTTCCCCCTCTGTGCTGACATTTTTAAGACAAATGGGTGAAAAGGCACGGGAATGTATCTGACCGCTGGCTCGTTCTAATGAATAACCTCCACTTTGGGTCTGGCAGTGTAAGCACTAAGCCCGGCTCGCTGGCCAGGGGGAACGGGCCATGAATCTGTCTGGACAGCCCACATAATATCGGGGCGACAACACTTGTATGACTCTAGTTCTCTCAGCTTTCCATTGATTTTCGCTTAATAACCAGGGATCGGGGGGGGGGCAGTAAACGTCGGGGCTGAGCAGCTAATAAATCGCATTGGAGTTTTTATTTTTTTTATTTATTTTTTTTTTTTAAATCGAGGGGAATTTAATAAAACGCAGCTATGCTGGGCCTGGGGATGTGTCCCTGGCTAGAGAGGACGAAAAGAGGAGATGGACTGTTTGAGTGGAGGTTGTTTATGGAGAGACTAAAAGCCCCTATCTTTATGAACTCTGCTTGTATCTGAAAGTATCTTAAATGGGGCGCAATTCAGAGGGATGCCTACACTGCAGTACATGGCTGCAGTGAGCTGTTGATATCTGGACGGTATGAGAGTCCTGTCAGCAGGCATCTCTGGAAGTCTGCCTGTTAAAACTGAGCCGATGGAGGCTGACATTACACAGGCTGTAAGAGTGATTTCACCAAAACCAAAAGACACAATAAACAGCTCCTGCACTGATCTGTCAAAATAATGTGACCCCGGAATTCTGTGAACGCCACCAAGGCAACTTTTGGGTAAGAGGACAGTCTCCAAGTATGACTGAATTTATTGCAGAATTTGTGATTTTATTGAATCCAAGGTTGTATTTTAATTGCATGCAACATTTGTTGCATTCTGACATGCAGTCCTAAAAATGACATGTTTACACATGATGTATACATGCTCAATGCATTATTTTTTCCATTAAAAACAAATGAGGCACAGAAAAAAACTAAAATTATGCACTATAGTAAAGTAATATGAAAAGGAATTTATAAATTCATTGTGCACTTTGTTAGAACAGCAGGCTGGATATAATAAAGGATATTAAAAAGAAAATAAATTAGTGAATAATCCAAAAATAAAACACATGCCCTAGAGCTAATATAAAGACATAGGTTGTGTTCTCGTCTGTCTACCATGTGAAGCATCAAAATGCTCAATTTAATTTTAAGTTACAAATACAGAGGCTGCGATCAACAAGACATGTCCAGTCCTTTTATATCATTAACTGGGCGTTTGTTCTTTTGATTCTTCTAGAGTAGCATCTGCATGTCCTGCTCTCAAAATGAGGTTTCTTCCTCTGTGGTTGCTGTGTGTCTACATCATCCAGAGTCTTAAAGGCCATCAGATCCTGTAGGCCCACAGAGGGCTCCTCTGGGATCGCCAGTTGAAGACATTGCCGATTTCCACAAAGGCCTCATCTGTGTTAACAATAAGGAAGGTGAATTTCGAAGATTCTTGTCAAAACACCCCAGCCAATCTAAAGCTGTATTTAGGCCACATTTAAATTTGGCTGCTTTGATATTATGACACGGTTTGACTGTATGCTGTTATTCAAGTTTATTCCAAATGATTGTGTGAGGAGTCATCGGGTTCTGATGTTACAGGGTCAGGAATTGAAATGTAACTTAAATGACAGACTTTAATGAACAGATTTTTGATCATGGCTCTTTAAATTCTTGTGTAAAAATGTATGGCTTTACACTGTAAACTACTAACAACCTTTATTTGCTCTTCGCAGCCAAAATACTTTACTTGATAAAGTAATTAGAATTTATATTGTATGTTATGTATTTTTATACCATTTTATTTTATAAAGAAGCAAATGTCAGTGCAAAGTAAAACACAGCAAAGCTTGGGAAAGATTGTAGAAGTTTTTGGAAACAATGCATCTATTCCAAGTGTTCAATGCCACTTGAATGTTCCTCAGAAATGAGGAAAACAGCGCATTCATGATAAAATCTTTTAAAGCAAATAAATTATAAACCAATGTCACAATGAAAGAATCATTGAATGACACTAAGAATAAGGAAATTCATAAAACTAAGCTTCACCCGCTGTTTACAATTAAATCAGGTAAGGTGGTCAGGAGAAGGTCAGGGTGTCTTACTGAAGTTGCAGAGGTGATGCAGCCGTTTCCAGCGGCTCGACCTCCTTAGGATTGCCAGTAATCTGTGAGAATCCCCGTGTTTGCAGAGAAAGGTCATCATTCATTTTTTAAACTCTCCGCAGCAGTGATAGCTTTTGTTTGTTTGGGTCGACGAGAACGAGGAATCAATAGCAATAATTCGCAAAGCAATTAGCGGCTGATTTGTCTACAGGGCACACAGTGCGCTAAACAGAGACCTTTGAAGAGATTACACCGCTCTGTTGACACTGTCTGATGCCTGGTTCAGGGAGAGGCGAAAAAAAAAAAGTTCTCTTCATATTTGAATTCATCTTAAGCTTTGCATGCTAATTTGTGAATCAATGCATTTTTTATGAACCCAAAATGATTTCCTGTCAGTTTAATCTAGGTTTAGATAATTTGTAGCTCTATGTTCTAATAGCATTTTGTATCCATTTATCTGTACGGTAACATTATAAAGGAAAAACCACAAGCATACTGATGTGATGCATTATGATCTTTATACATGAAGGCACTTTGTATGAAAACATTGAAAAGTGAGAATTCTCTGGCTCAGGGATCATCTCAGAGAGGGCAGATTCTCCAAAAGTTGAATTCACAACATTAAATGGGGGGGGGGGGGAGTGTATTTTGATAATCTCCAGTTAATTTGGATTTGCATTCAAAAGCAGTAGCACGCATGTGTATAACCCTAAGCATGGGTGCACCCCCAAGGACAGCCCCCAGGTTACCACTGGTCACCGGCAGGAACCCCATCAGAGGTAAGGTTTTCAGACATTATAAAAGGTGTGGTGACCTTCTCCACTTCAGTGCTACACCAGTTCCTGTGGGGTGAAGAGCTGGAGACGTGTGTGAGTGTGCGTGTGCGTGTGCGGCCATGAAACCACACCCACACACAAAAGCCCTGCACTGGGTGCCTGACTCCCGTGTTCTGACCTGACGAACCACTGCAACAGCAATATTATCCTGAACCCAGTGTGAAACTGCCCCCTCAGTTTCAGTGGTACTTAGCGCTATCTGGCTCAGTTGCAGTCAAGACGTCAGGCAAAACCAGGTTCAGGTGGAGGTGCAGGTGGAGTCAAGGTGCTGCTGATCAGCACTAATGTCAGGAGTTACTCCTGACACCGGTAGGTGGATGCGCTGCACTCCCTGGGAGAGCGAGGGGGCTCGGGTGTGCGGCAGGGATAATTCAATAATTGAATTACGAGTTGGGTGACAGGATTCGCTGCCTGGTGCTTGCTCCGCACCTGCTGCCTATCTAGTTAAGGGGGCGCCAGGACTACTTAGGCAGGTGAGTGGGAGCAGCATGTAGAGATGCTGGGGTGCAGGTTTTATTGTGGGAATTGCTTTTTTTGCCTTATTTTTCATTGAGTGTGCTGGCACAGTGGTTTTTGAGTTGTTTATTTTCTGTTTGTTTATTCAGTTTTTGGTTTGAGCTCTGGGAGTTGTGACCTGGGGCAGATTTTTGAGTGGTTTTCATTCAAGTTAATTTTCTTTTTCTTTGGAGTGAGCGGATGCAAGTTTGTCTTTGTGTGGGTGTTTTTAGGCAGCTCCAGGAAAAAGCGGCGACCAGAAGAGTACCGCGGCGAGTTCCTGAGGGAGAAGGGAAAGCACGAACACTTCCAGGCCACAGCCGGGACCGAGGAGAGCCCCCACCCCATGAAAATGTGTGCTCGGGAGGTGGATCCCCCGGTTGAGAGGGAGGTGACACCGCAAACCGGTAAGTTCGTGTGTGTGCGCGCGTGCGTGCGTGTGTGTGAGTCCCCGACACAAGGTGGAGAGGGAAGAGGGCGGACTACTTACTGAACTGTGTTCCCCTCAGAGACCCTGTGGAGCTGGCAAGCTGCTAGCGAGAAGACGATGTGGGTCACCGCCAGAGCCGCGAGCCCATCCACAGGAGTGACACGGGGGGCTTTTGTCTTTTTGCGTTTCCTTTTTTTTTTTTTTAATTTTGGGACGTAGGCGAGGCCCGGCATGGTGGCATGGCCACAGCTACGTCCCCACTTATATTATTTTGTGTTCTGTGTGTGTCTACGTGGTGTGCGTACATGCGTGTGTGGAGCCTCCCCCGCGGCAGTAGAGCGATTCTCTCTCTCCCCCCGTGCCCAGGTGGTGGGGGCACCAGATCAAAGTACTGCAGTGGGGCATGTGTGCGCAAGGCTATTGTGTGGTGGTGTGTGTTGGTAGCTTGTGGGTTTACGCACCCGCTCATCTGGGTTCGGGAAGGGGAGAACAGGAGCAGATAGCAGGGCGGAGGAACACCTGTGGGCGGAAAACGTATTGGCGTGCGTCTTCCCTTTAATTCATAAACTACAGTACGTGTTATCCTACTCACCTCGTCCTTGGGGTGGGCGGATCCCTTGGAGGGAACGCACTGGTTGGGGTGGGGCTGGGCATACTGTCCCCTCCTGGCACTAAAGCTGTGCTGCTGATCAGCGCTAATGAGCCAATTGGTCGCACCTGTGCCATCCTGGTTTAAAAAGGAACAACTTTTTGCCTGCAGAGACACACAGATGGTTGCTCTCCAGTAAGTGTTTTTTTTTTTCCCCTTCCCAGTTTCATCTTTATTTTGGGCTTCCCTGCAAGATGTGAGAGATCCTTCTGTCTAGCATAGTGTAGATGGAGTAGGCCAGAAGACACTTTTGTGAACCGGGACAGGTGTAAAGATTCACAAGACATTTAGACCAACCTAGCCTAGCTCTCACGTCTTAGCCCTCCAACTCGGGAGGGGTACCCTTATTTTAATTTCCTTTTTTTTCTACCAGCCAAACGACTCATTTGCTCTTTTCTGTGATGGCTTATGTTTGGCCCATTTCTGGCCTGTAACAGTCCCTCTGTATCAGGTTAGTTTCTCTGACATCTGAGGCTGACATCTCTAAACTGGCTGTCAAGAGTGAAAGTGGACAGGAGTGTGTTGCATGTGAGTGGAGGCTGGCTGTGCATGTGTGGAGTGGAGAACTGACTGATGGCATTCACCTTTCTAGTGGGGAAAAAAGTGTCAATCATCAGCAGTCAGAGAGATGGGGGATGGAGGCGGCAGAGGGCAGAGGAGAGAGTTGAATGTCGTGAATAGTTTGCGTGTGTCTGAGGTGCTGTCGATTTTTTTGTCCTGTTAGCCTGTCCTGGCCTTAGCAGTAGAGATGTGAGGAGAAAGAGGAAAGGAAAGACTTACTTAGATCAGCGGGGTCTCTGGATTTGCGGCATTTCCTCTCAGCTGCCCTGAGCTTGTTGCAATGGCCGTGGAGAACCGCAGAAAGAAAGGGGTTGGAGGGTGTCGCGTGCAGGCCTGGGAGAGAGGACAGATGCTGTCGAGGCAGGTGGTTAGGGTTTGTGCCATTTGGTGGTTCTGGAGCAATTTGAAAACATTGTTCGTTTATATAAGTGGCTATTCTGTCCGGTACAAAGTTAAGACAGCTGCTGAGGCCACGGATCGGATGAGTTGCTTCTGATGCACAAACGTCATGAGAACATTTGTGATATGACTAAAACGACCAGGGCAATGCTTTCTTTGGCTATAATGCGGGGGGGGGGTCCTCCACTTAGATCAGACCCAGTAGCTCACAGTAGGGTTGATTCAGAGGCCAAATGCCACTACGGTCTTGAAGAATCTCCAGTGTTGAGTGCTTGAAATAGAAGTCTGGCTCGACAAAACCGAGGGGTTGTGCTGCTCCAGCCACCCATATAGTTAGCAGCGAAGGGTCAAATGTTGCCCGGGCAACCGTTTTGGCAAGCTCCATGGAGGTGCCAGAACCTGAGCGGCCTGATGCTCCAGTTGAGAAGTTGGCTAATCTTGAGAAAACGAAAAGGGTGCCCGACGAAGTGGATTATACGTTTATCATGGAGGGGTTCATGTCGTTGAGGGTAGAGGTTGTTGGTCATTTTGGGCAACAATCTGGCAGGAGGGCGTGTGTGGACTGAGGTGCTGCCCCCTCCTGTGGTTAAGACAGCAGTTACTTCATCTGTTGAGTCTGACAAATGCATTCAAGACTTTCCAGAGGTGTTTCATTGCTCTAGTCACTGCACAAGCAGTAGACTTCTGAAGTATCTGGGAGAAGCGTCGGTAGTCCACTTCTGCCTGTAATTCCACCATCTTTGATCTGATTGCTAGACTTATCCTCCTTCTGGGCAGCAGAGTTGTTCCCTATGGCTTTAGAAGAGAAGACGAGTAGCACAGAGGATAGTTATTTTGTTCAGGATGGCTTGCTGCGTCGTAAGTGGTCACCTTATGCGAACTGATGTGGCAGATCTGGTGCAGCAGGTGGTGATGCCTGAGAAGTATCGTAATGTGGTATTAAAAACTGTCCATGGGGATGTAGCTGGACACTTTGGGGTGAAAACTTCAGTTATTACGGCACTTTTATTGGCCACGGCTAAAGAGGGATGTGGTGAGGTTTGTGAAGTCTTGTCATGTGTCACACGGTTTACCTCCAATTTATTAGGCTTGCACCGCTACATCCAAATCCATCAGTGGGTCAGCCTTTTGAGCACTTGATTGTGTGGGTTCGCTGCCTCCGTCAAAATCTGGGAGTGCTTGTTAACCCTAATGTGTCAAGCTACGCACTACCCAGCTGCCTACCCTTTAAGAACGATAACTACAAAAGTTGATTGTGAAAGCACTTTCCCAGTTTTTCAATATTCGGTATTTCCAAAGTAATACAAGGTGACAGGGGTTCAGATTCACTTCTCAAATATGTTTGCTGAGGTGCTAGAACAGCTGCACATTAAGCATAATTTGAGTAGCGCTTATCATGCACAGAGCCAGGGGGCTCTGGAGCATTTTCACGCCACCCTTAAGTCTGTTACACGCTTACTGCGTGGAGATGAATCAGGATCGGAAGGAGGACTTCCGTGGCTGTTACTGGTGGCATGGGAGGTCGTTCGGGCTAAACCCCATACTGTCCTGTATGATTTGGTGTTTGCTCACGGAGTTGGTAATACTTTCAGTGTTGAGGGGTGACATGGGTAAATCCTAACCACCAAAAAGTCTTGTAGATTATATACAGGGGTTCTGCCAAAAATTGTTTTTGGCCTGGAAAATGGCTACTGAGAATAACGGAGGCCCAGAAGGAAATGAAAAGAATGCATGATCGTAAGGCAGAAGTAAGGGCGTTTCGTCCTGGAGACCAAGTGGTGGTGTTGCTGCCTATTCCAAGATCGCCTTTCGGGGCGAGGTTCTCTGGCCCATATTCTGTGGTGCGGCAGGTGTCGGAGCATAATTACTTGGTGTCCACTCCAGATTGTAGAAGATCTACTCAGCTTTGCCACATTAACCTGCTTAAACCATATTACTCCCCATTTCTTGGGCTAGATGGTGATAAAGTTGAGGTAAAGCCGGTGGTGTTGGTCGCTGTCGGGGATGCGCAGGTCACATCTCAGATGGCAGCTGATCTCATGGGTCCCGATGACATGGTGCTGCAGGCTAGGCTTAATTCAGGGAAGTTGGCGGAATTGGACAGCAGGTTGGGTCATTCGGGAAAGGAGCACTGTGAGAAGTTAGTCTTTAATCTGAGTTTCCTCCTTTATTTTCTGACACCCTGACCTGCACCAGTTTAATTGATATTGACAAGGGGGAAGCCCAACCAATTCAGCAGAGGTTCTCTCATGTTGCCCCAGAGAAACAAGCGTTTAGAGGCCGGGGTTCAGTACCTTCTGGATAACGGGTTGGCTAAGCCATCGTATTCGAACTGGGCGTCTCCGTTCTTGCTTACCTGGGAACAACATCTTGTCCGTATATGCGCATTGAGAGGTTGGTGGCAGCAAATCTCACGGTGAATCTGGCAAAATGCGAATTTGCTCAAGCCGCCGTTGTCTATTTGGTGGATGGGGAGACCACACAAAAGTCCCCTAGAACCAAGAGCCAGGTGGTCCTAACACAAGGTGGTTGTCAGTGTTAGTTACGTGTCAGGATGACGTCCAGCTGGTTTCCCGCTTTGAGTCGATGGAGTGCTGACACGTTTCGGGTCAAAAGGAGTGAGGGGGTCTGCAGCTTGAGGTGTGTCCATGTGGATGTTCAGGTCACCGAGGATCACAAGTAGGCTGCTGTCTTTAGAGAAAGGACAGTAGCAAGTCCAGCTATTCAATAGTTACCCAGCTGACCTGTTCCACCACCCCGCCCAGCTGAGCTAAGAGTGCTTGATGCTTTCTCCAAACTGACTGCTACATCCACCCTTTTCTCTTCTCCGTCCTCTTACTTCCAGGTCTGTACGGCTCACTCCGTGAGAATAGGGCAAAGGCTTTGGTGGAGGAGCTGGATTTTCTCCACTTCCATTCTGCAGCACACTTTTTTAAATGTGCTACTTCACTTTCATGCATAAGTTACAGCAGACTGACTTGCTGTTTTTCTATTTGGTGCCATGCTTGAAATTTGAGACAAGTGAATGGTACCACTGTGGTTTGTTTTACTTTGTGTCAACTTCTGTTTTCCATCTTATTTCTAAAAGTGTATATTGCTCATGTTTAAGAGTATAGATTTGGTTGGGGAGAGGGGGTAAATATGTATATCAAACAAAAGCTAATCATTTTAAGAGGTGGTCAATTCAAAGCTCACCACCTAGTCCACACAGGCCATTTTCTACTTTCTTTTCTGTCCTCAATCTCCCATTGCCTCCCTCTGATCTCTCTGCAGATGACTTCATGGGTCATTTCACCCTTAATATTGTAAACATTTGTAACTTCCTCCACTCCCCACAGCCCACTCTCACCTCTTTCTCCACCTTCCCATTTGCCACCCTTCCCCTGTCTAAATTCTCCCCCTTTCAAATGCTGATGTTGCTCACCTTGTTGGATCACGCCTCTGCTGAAGAAAAGGACTCTGGACCGATCTGCTGTCAAGAACTATCGACTGGTATCTTCTCTGTCTTAAACACTTGAACGAACTGTGGGTAACCAGCTACCCTCCTTTCCCTCCCGTAACAACCTTCTCGATCCTTTGCGGTCTGGTTTCAGGGCCTGGTCATTCCTATTCCCCATTACTGAGGCTCTTCAGTAGACCACGCTCTGCTTCTACCCATCCTGGCTACATTTCTGTGACATACTGACAGGGGAGAACCTGCTTTCTATCACTGGTGTTGGATGCCTGTAACTGGTCAGATTAAAAAGATTGTCAAATGTTTTTACAGAATAGATAGACTGCTTTGGCCAAGGCTCAGGATGAAGGCAGTTGTGAGGCTGTATAGAATTATCCCCTCTGCCTTCTGTTCCCCCAACACAGGGCCTACTCAAGCAAACAAGAGTATTAACTGATGCAAGCAATCCATCACACACAGATAATCAATCAGGCCATAGAGTCTAAAACATTCCCTAAAGGAATAAGTAAATTTATAACCCCATCCTCTCCTTCAGAACAAAGAATAGAGTGTAGGAGAACACATTAAGTTGGATGGACAACAATATGAAAATATTGCAACTGCACTCTGATGGAGTGATAGCCACAATCACAGTCTTTAGGCCCTTTTGACCAAGAGGCCTTTAATATGGCAATAGTCAGCACTCTGTCACACACACACATACACACAACTCTTCCCATCGCTTCTGCCATCTGACACAGGTTTCTGCATGCATCGCAGTCGTCTAAACATTGACATTGCACAGTGGATGGTGGACCACTGCCTGAAGCTGAACCTGGCTAAAACAGATGCTTTTCTTCCCATCCAAGTCCTCCCCATTTTAAGAGCTCCCCCTCAGCTTAGTGCTATTGGTTGTAAGGACTGTAGAGTCTGTCAATAGTCTTGGTGTAATGCTCGGGAGCCAACTGTCCTCCTTTCAGGTGACAGTGGTGAGTCAGGCTTGCAGATTCTTCCTCTACAACATCCAAAGGATCCATCCATGTCTCACTACACATTCATCACATCTTAGTTCAGGCCCTGGTCCGCTCATGCCTGGACTACTGTAACTCTCTCCTTGCTTGCCTTCCTGCCTGTGCAATCAAACCCAAACCTCTTAATTGGATTACTTTCATCACGCCATGTCACCGGCATGGCAGAGGTGAACAAGGGACCTATTATTTACACCAGAGATCAGCTGATGAGCCTCAGACAGAGCGATGTGAGGGGCTGTAGTCATGAAATCCCCGGGGGAGCTAGAGGAAATATCGAGGCTGTAGAGCTGGGAGGAGATGGTACAGGCTGTATCTTCTGTCCATTATCATCATTAGGAACATGAGATCTCTGGCAAATAAGATGGACGAGTTAACATCACTCAGGAAGAGCGAGTGTGTATTTCGTGAGGGCTGCGTTTGTTTCACAGAAACATGTCTGCACGACAACATACTGGACTCCATAATGAGTTTAACCGGCCTACAGCTGGTGCGGGTGGACAGCAGTTGCAGTGAGAGTGCTAAAAGGAAAGGAAGGGGAATCGTGCTCTACGTAAACAGATGGTGCAACCCTGGACACATCACGGTAAAAGATTGTGGGTGTAGCCCGGACATCAAACTGCTAACTAAGTCTCCATCCATATTCCCTGCCTAGAGTTTTTCCAGGCCATTGTTGGTTTACATTCCTCCTGCGGCTAACGCGGCACGGGCTGCTGACTACATCAGCAAGACTACAGACTACAGGATCCCAGTGCCTTCATAGCGATATCTGGGGATTTTAACCATGGCACCTTGGCAACACCCCTGCCAAGTTTGTGGATTGTAAAACATTGGACCTGCTGCTAACGTCAAGGAAGCATACAGCTCCACAGCTCTCCGTTCCCTTGGTAGATCAGACCATACCCTGGTCTACCTTAAGCCCATATACAAACCTGCTGTCCAGCAGAAACCAGTGACCACCAAGACTGTACAGAGATGGTTGCAGGAAGCTGTTGGGACTCTACAGAACTGCTTTGAGTAGACTGGGATGTGCTCTGTAATTCACACAGAGAGGACATCGATGGACTCAGACTGAAATACTTCCATGTCATCAAGACAGAAGTTGATGCAGTCTTTGTGGGGACCAACAGCAACCCCTGGGTAACCAAGGACACAGGGAGGAGAGGAACGTGCGGACACCCCACTGATTCTACTGGGCGACTTCAACATCCCACCTGAGAGCTCCTAAACGGCTAGCGTGCTCTCACTCCTGTACTCCTCCCTCACCCTCTCCCCATCTGTAACCCACAAAGCCGGCAACCAGCTCGACCTTGTGCTCACAAAGAACTGCACCACGTCCCACTTCACGGTGACTCCCCTCCATGTATCCGATCACTACTTTGTATTTCTCTCTCTCCCCCTACCACCCTCAACTCCTCTGATATCCCCACTACCACCTTCAGGAGGAATCTCCACTCCCTTTCACACTCCACATTCACCTCCACTCCACCATCCCTCCCCTCACTTCCTTCTCAAACATGGCTCCTATTGCTGCTACAACTGTTTCTTCATACATGTCTGTCTCAATCACTAGATGCCCCCTTATCTCCAGGACATCACGGCCGTCCCCCGCATCCCCATGGTTGACCGACTCCCTCCGCTCCGATAGAGCTCTGCTGCGGAGCGAGAAAGTGGAGGAAATCCAGATCCTCTGATGATCTAGTGTCCCACCACTCCCTCCTGACAGCTGCTGTTGTTGCAGCTGTAAATGCTAAGGTCTCATTTTTCCAAAACAAAATTAACGCCTGCATCATAACCCCTGCAGTCTCGTCTCTACCTTTTCCACTTTTCTCTCCCCTTCTCCTCCCCCCTCCCCCTGGGCTCTGTATTGGGACCCCTCCTTTTCTCAATTTACATCAACTCGCTTGGTTCAGTTATTAACTTACATGGTTTCTCCTATCACTGCCATGCCGATGACACAACTAATCTTTTCATTGACCTGGGGGGTAGAGGGAGGAAAAGATCTCTGCATGCCTGGCCGACATCTCCAAATGGATGGCCTCCAACCACCTAAAGCTCAACCTGGATAAGACAGATCTACTGTTTATCCGGGCCAAGCTCTCCTCTTCAAGAGCTCTGTTACTGTTGATGGCAGCACAGTAGCTTCCTCTACATCTAACATTCCTCTACATGAGCCTGGGTGTCACCCTCAACAGGGTGGACTTCAACGACTACATCTCGCAGACAACACGCTCCTGTCAATTCCTTCTCTTCAACAGCAGGAGGATTCACCTTTTTCTGACCACCTACTCCACCCAGCTGCTTGTCCAGGCCACCGTGCTCTCCCGCCTGGACTATTACAATGCCTTCCTTGCAGATCTCCCAGCCTGCACCATTCAGCCACTGCAGCTCCTCCAAAATGCAGCTGCTAGGCTGATCTACAACATCCCAAAGTTCTCCCGTGTCTCCCCTTTACTGAGATCCCTCCACTGGCTCCCCATTGGCAGCTAGGATCCACTTCAAAACCCTGACCCTCACCTATTCTGCTGCAAAAAAGACCACCCTGACCTACCTCTAGGAAATCCTACCCTACACATCCACTCGACAACTCTGCTACATCTGGACACCTCTCTCCGCCCGCTAACAGAACAAAAGACCCACGCTCCTCTCAACGTTGCTTTTCCATCATCGCCCCCCCCCCCCCCCATGGTGGAATGAACTCCCCACCCCCCTGAGAACTCCTTCACTCCAAACCTTCAGACGTGGGTTGACGCACCTCTTCAGACTCTACCTGGACTGACACCCTTACCATTTGACCTTGTAAATCTAAGATTATTGGCTCATACTTGTAGCACTTTTGTCTAGGTAGTATAGCAGCACTTTGTCCCAGTGACTATTCAATATGTAATCTTAGATCAGATTAGTTCTGTCTCATTACACTGACCTTGTACTCAGCTTCAGCACTATCTGCATTGTATGACCTGTACACTTTGCCCTTGTGCCCGTTTGCCCACTACATGCATTTTTGTACATCACTTTGGATAAAAGCATCTGCTAAATGAATAAAATGTGAATGCAAATCGAAAACACTTTCAGGTATGTTTAAATCCTAGTCAAGTCACACTATTCTACCATAGGAATCTGTAGCGAAAAGAAACAGGTCAACCCCAAATCTGATGTCACAATTCCAGGGCCAGACAGACTAAATTGACCCAAGATAGCGGTGCGCTAGGTTGCAGCCACTCCCGGTCCCAAACATGGTGCTTTTTTGTAAAAATTATTTCTGCAAGTTGTCTAACTACCTCACTCTGCATGTGTACCAGAACCTCTGGAAGACATGTATATGAATGTCAGACCTTAAGCATTGGCAAACAATGTCGAATACAACCAGATGGAGGCACATTGGACCAACTGCATGCTGCAGACACTAGACCTCAAGACCACAGCATCGCTGTGATGGTGACCACCCAGAAGGATGCCGCAAGCGGTGCGTGAGGAAGCGGAAGTGTGGGAAGCAAGCCAGTATTCATGCTAGGCTAAAAGCCAACCCTAGCCAACCAGCACTCCTGTCCGTTTCCCTCTCCAACGTCCGCTCCATAGACAAACTGGACTACATAAGACTGCTTTTGACCTCCCCGAAGGAGATGACACTGCTGTACCCTCATCACTGCTTCAAGGCTTGTTTTGTCTCTGCTTTCAGTGTAGGCTGGTTTCTTTATTTTAAAAAACACCGAAGACAAATTGATTTCTTTTAACCTTTTGTTCTTTTTGGCTCATTTATGGAAGTGTCAGCCACCTTCTCTACACTGACCATAAATGCCCTATTAAGGGCATCCAGCAGATGGATTCCAGATCAATGAATACATTGAATAGACGTCTCAGTGATATACATAGGATATAGGATACAGGCTTAAAGGGAAAACAATGGATCTGTGTTTCTTTCTGCTGCTGCCAAGCCAAAGGACTTTGAATTGGTGTTCCTTCAACCTACGATTTGTGTGTGTCATGTTGTGACAATGTTGCACAATTCATGTTCCCCGACTTTTGAAAATGGTCATGTTTGACTATTGAGCAGTATGTTTTCATTGGAATCATACAGAAATGACAAATAGATTTTTTTCCACTGATCTAAGTTCAAAAAGCTTATTTTAAACCAAATGTATACTACCGGAGTACATGTTTTGATTCACCGATTCATTTTTTATAGTCAAAATCGGCAAATTTGTGGAGCTCGGCTGCAAATACAGGGAGAAACGTGTGGCAGCAATGAGGTCAGCCTCCCCTCTGATTACGCAACCCCTCAGAAACTGGGTGGAGCGCGGGCAATAAGCGTGTGCCTGTTACCATCTCTATGTCTCAAATGTAACATTTGTAGATCCCTTCATTACATGTCCTCACCTTCCATAGTCTAGGTAACTTATTTCACATATGTTTATAAAGATATTTAGGTTTGCTGGTCTCTAGCAAAAAATTTACAGCGCCTGCAACTCCCTTTAGTTTTAACTCTCGTTTTGTTCATCCCGAATATCTCTACACCATATGGGCTTCAAAAATGGAATAACGTTATATCTAACCTAAAAACAAATTCTCAAGATTGGACTTTCAATCAAAACAGGGAGTGATAAACAATGGAAGACCAATGCCTGAGCTTAAGGGCCTACTTCAAACAAGGAAGGGACAGAACACGGTCGTTTCAAATGGAGTTGTACCAACGAAAGACTGGCTGTGTGGCTGTGCTACGAAGAATCACCTTACTTCTTTCCCTGCCTTTTGTTCTCCACTACCGACAACGTTTGGACTAACGCGGGATTTCGTGACTTAAATCTACCAAGGAGCCTCAACAAACATGAAAAAAAATCAACAACTCGCATACAAAGCCAGATTGCTTTAAAAACTTTGGAACTTCAAAGATAGATCTGGCTTTGAACGAACAGCAGAGATTAAATATCAGCATTCACAATGCTAAGGTAAAGGAAAACCGGGAGATTTTAAAAGACCTTATTAATGTGACCTGCTTCCTAGCCAAACAAATTAGAATTTCGTGGTAACGAGTGCAAGCTCTAAATCGTGGCAACTATGTGGAGCTATTACATGCATTTGCTGAGAAAGATGAAGTTAGCGAGACATCCGCTGTTTTCTGGCTTAACAGAAGAGAACAATTTAATTGAAGTGGTGATGTAATTAGAAATGATATCAAAGAGGAGATTAATGCAGTCCAATTTGTTGCAGTCAAAGTAGACGAGACAACGGATGTCAAACAAAGCCCAGGTCTCTGTAGTTTTGCGTTATGTGGCTAAAAGTGAGGTGACTTGTGAGGTGAGGGAGGCATTCTTGGGATTTTATGATGCGAGTGATGACACAAGCACTGGCTATTGCTGATTATGTTTTGGGAGTGTTGGGGAAATACAGGTGTGATGTTTTTCATGTCGACCAAGCGCACCCACCTACTGGAGGCTGTTGTGAAGCAACGTTTACCAAGAGCAGCGCCCATGAGATGGAGCTCAAAATCTACACTAGTGCAGACAATCAGCATGTACCAATCTGATCTGCATGCGGTGTTCCTGATTATGAGCGAAAATCCTGATGGTTGAGACGACACCCTGATGATGGCCGCCGGATATGATCTGGCTGTCAAAAGTATCAACCTGCTTCTTCATAATGGCATAAGAGGGCATTTTCAATGAAACCAACGCACGCTTTCGTGTGCTGCAGAATAAAGTAATGGACATTGGATTCTGCTGTGTGCGAATCCACGACACAATGGGAGCTGTGGAACGCCAGAGACAAGAGTTTGACAGTTTCTATGATCGATTCGAGCAGAAGTGTGTCACTTGGCCTGACAGACAATGCCCAAAGTAAAGCTGATGAGATGAGGAAAATAATGTTTTATAACATTCTGGACAATATCAGTGGTGTTCAACTGAAAGCTAGGTTTGATCATTTCGGTGAGCTAACTTTCTCTGGTTTGGTCGATTGCACGAAAAGTCACATTTCAATGACACCAAACTGCAGAGTCTATCAAAATATGCAAAGTACTTTGACTTAGACTAAAGGCTGATCTTATCGGATTGTATAGTTCACAAATGGTGGGGAACGAATGCAAATTACCCGGACAGCTCCTCAGCTTTTTGGCCCAGAATAATCTAATGGAGACTGTTCCCGAGGTGAAAGTTACTTCAGCTGGTGGTCACTATACCAGCTACAAGTGTCCACTGAAAGGTTGTTCTCTGCTTTGAAACTCAAAACATAGTCGGAATCGGACTGACCAAGGACGACTTTCATTCCTGGCAATCCCCTTTATCGATAGACTTTTTAAAACTAAAAAGAACAGGCCTTCTACAACAAAGTCACTGACATCTTTGTCCAGAAGGAACAGGTCATAGAACCTTTTGCGTGTACTCGACCCAAGACACCCAGAGATGAAGCTCCTCATCCAGCACCACAGTGCATGTGTGTCCATTGTTAGGTCATGTCCTCACTGCAAGTAGTCTGCAGAGGATCCTGGGTAGAGCACCAACTGTGAACCACTTCATCTCAGCCGCTGTACGCTTCCAGCTGCTGGCACGCCCTAGGAGAACCTTTTGGACGACGCTTCTCATTGTAGAGCAAGACTCACATCTGCTTGTAAAGTAGCTAAAGATCACCTGAAGGGGGTGCAAGAGAAAATGAAGTCCAGCTTTGGTAAGATTAAGTCCTGAAGTTTTACTCTTGGGGACAAAGCAAGTGCAAACTGCTAATGACTCATTTGACAGACGAATGAATGTCCTTTGGTCTGTTCATTCTGGAGTAAAATCCTGGAATTTCTACATGAAGATTTTGGAGTTTTTTGCATTACCAATACCATCACAATTGGAAATTAACATTGTAAGCAATAATGGAACTAAGGAATTGGAAGTAGGAATGGAAAAAACACTATATGGCCATTTCTGGCACCATGTGACAAATCAACTCCTTTCACTGCAAATATAAATCATGTCAGGAAAAGTCTCAACCTTAACATCCAGTTCTGAAACAGTAAAGGTACCCCAGAGTGCTCTATAAACAAATGAAAAAAAAAGTTAGGGGCGATAATGGGGGTACATTTTCTTGATTGGGCATTTTATTTGAATGTTTGAGGCATGGTTCTCCTCTCCACTACCATGAATACTGTCACAATATGATAGAGTATTCACCACCGGAGATCAGATTCATTTCAGGTGTGGATTTTTAGATATTCAGAATGAGAATGACTTATTAGCCAAGTATGTATAAAAGTATACAAGGAATTTGACTCCGGTTCCAAAGTCTGTTTTCATGGTGACAACATGCCATCCAACAGTAGTAGTAGAAACAGTAGCACAGGACACATACATGCATTTGTGTAAGAATTGAATGAATGAGGTATATAAAAAAAGATACTGCACAAAAATTTAAGTGTTCGGGAGTGCATGCTATGGGTCTGTTCAATTTGTTGTAGACAGCTATTGCACTGTGAACATGCAGAACAGAGATGTGGTTGAAATATCACCAATTTAAACTGGTCAAGAGTACGATGGTATGTGGAATAAAACAATTGCGGTGTCGGCTTGTTTTGGTGGGTTGTGATCTGAAGTGCCTGCCGGAGGGAAGGAGTTCAAATATTGACATCCATGATGGGAAGCTCATGAAATGTACACGCAGAAAGAACCTCAATGCAGGCAGGCCTCCTTCATTGCTTCCTACAGAGAAAATCTAAAAGGGAATATAGCAAAAACAGATCCTTTTGTTTTGCTTAATCCATTTTCAAACTCCGCATGTCACTATAGCTTGTTTGCTGGTGTGAGCCATCTGACAGGAGGCAGTGTTCCCAGTCCGAGTGTCCTGCTAGTGGTAAGTCAAAGTTGCAAAACAAGCCTACATAAGCTTATCATAATAAAATTAACAAGTAACATGTCCACACTCACACAGAGAGCAGAAGCAGCAGCAGCAGCAGCAGCAACCATCATCAGAATTATGGTCAGCTAGCTTTTCCTTTTACAGCCATTTTAAATCATTTCTTAAGCCAGGGGAAAGTAGATAACACATTACAACAATGTAGGAAGCCTCTACAGCACAAGGGAAATTACCGCACAGACATCTAGAGAAAAAAAAAAAAAAGGAAAAGTAGACAAGATAAAAGGAATTAGAATCTGAGATGCGTGTACTGGAAAGGGATCTGATTTGTGCTGTAAAGCGACTTCTTGTTTGACAGACACCAGAATGTCCTTTGGTCTATTCATTCTGGAGTAAAATCCTGGAATTTCTACATGGAGATTTTGGAGTTTTCTGCATTACCAATACCACCACAATTGGAAATTCATTGTAAGCAATAGTTACACCATGAAACTATGTTAAAGGATTGCAGGTAAAAATGGAACCCCACCCCCCCAATCTGGCATGTGAAATTATTTCACTACAAATATGAATGTCAGGAAAGCATTCCCTGAACAAAGTGTAAACTGCTAATGGCTTCTCCACTAAAGTTCCAACTGCCACCACTTCTCCAGACACCATAAAGGCCTGCGATAGGGCAGAACGGAGCTCCTTGTTCACAGTCTTATCAGAATTTGAGATTATCCATGTAGTGAAACCAGGACAAAAGATACTCTGTACAAATCCTGAAGCAGCAGTGATGAATAATGGTCTAATGTCATTTTTAATATCTCAAGGGAAATACTACAGGATTCACCCAAGGATTTTGGACAATCTAAAAGTTGTCATGACCTCCCCTACCAATTCCAGTGGGGTGAAGAACCAGGGACACCAAACTCTTGGGGACAGACCTGGGTTGTTGTGTGCGCGTCTTTGCCTATGCAAGTACCTTAACTTGGTTAAACTGGTCATGTTCCAGTGTCTGTAGAGAGGAGGTTAATATGCATTCTTGTTGAATGTATATTGTGTGCGCACTGCTATTACGATTTTTCCACCATCAGTCAAGCTAGCTGGCTTCAGCAATTCCTGTGCCCATGTGGTGCAGTGTACTGAGAACAGCACGCACCTAGGACCTGCCACGGTCGTGGGCAGAACCGTGTCCCATCATTAGCCCTCTAGCACATGCACAGTAGCATAAGGTGGCAGCCCCTTAAGCGTTAGGGAACGTAGCCCCCCATTAGCTCATAGCCGGATTGTGTATACTGCGGCTGAGAGAGAAGTGCTGCAGACTCAAGGGTAGCGTAGCCAATTGCATGCAGAGGAAAAATTAGTGAACGCATAGGACAAATTCTGTAGGTTTAGTTACGTCATGTCTGCGTTTGTGTAGAGGGCCTCCAACACACGCAAAACGCACACAAACTCGTATGTGTACATGGTTGACACACAACTCCTCAAAGTCCTGAACCAGAAACCTGACTCCTGTGTCAGTCAGAACACCACTGCGACAGCAACCTTATCCTGAGCCCAGTACACAGGTGAAACTGCCCCCTCAGTTTCACAATCAAACTTCATTCTGGCATAATCCTGGGATATGCCTAGGGAAGACAATGGCAGTCTCAGGGGGTGCACACCAGAGGTGATAAGCACAAGGATACTCTGATTTAATGATCCATAAATGTCCCTTCCCCACCAAAGTATTTATAAAATTAGGCATTGTTACTAAATTTCAATTCAAGGACGACAACCGTTGGCTTGATTTTTTTGCAATTACCCCATGGATCTCAAAGGGTGCACTATAGAACATCTAATGAATCACTCGATGAGGGTAACAATCTCAAAATATTGACAATGATTGGAATAAAGATATCACAGGGAAAATGAGAAGCCAGAAGAAAATTCAGTACAAACTATTACACCATCTAGGCTTCACAAACTGGGTTAGAGTAATACATTGCGATGGAAATGACAGAAGTTGCCCTTTAAATATCGGATGCGAGAAGAACCTTTATATACTCTGTCCACTTTGGGGTAACATCCTGAGATTTCTACATTTCAAGGTGGTGTATAGGCCATAATTTTACCATGGTATGCTATCCTATCACTCCATGTACAGGAGTGGGGACAGGACCCTGACGTAAGGAAAAATCAGGGCACTCAAATCCCCCACTGCTCTTCTCCCTTTATACTAAATGACCCCCTTTGTCAAATTCTTGACGTTCGCAGACGACAACAGTCATAAGTCTCATCTGAGACGGTGACGAGTCTGCATACAAACAGGAAGGTGAACAGCTGGCCCTCTGGTGCAGCCACAACAACTTAGAGCTGAACATGCTCAAGACAGCAGTAGTGGACTTTAGGAGGAATTTCACACCCCTGACCCCCCACAGCACTGTCTCAGCTGTGGAGACCTTCAGGTTTTTGGGAACTACAACCTCCCAAGACCTGAAGTGGGAGACCAACACCATCTCCATTGCAAAAAAGGCCCAGCAGAGGATATACTTCCTGTGCCACAGGAATTTCTGGTTGAGTTCTACACAGCAATCATTGAGTCCTCACCACTTCTTTAACAGTCTGGTTTGGTTCTGCAACCAAAGACAAACACACCATCAGGACTGCAGAAAAGATCAGAGTTAAGCTGCCCACACTCATTTTTGATACCAGAGCCAGGGAATGAGCAAAAATCATTGCTGATGCCTCACATCCTGGCCACCACATATCCAGCAGGTGCTTCAGATCACTATGCACTGAAATAGCTTCTTCCCACATGCCCTCACACTCCTGAACTGTGAAACTAGTGATGCGGTGTTTCAACCACATCTGTTCTGCATGTTCACAGTGCAATAGCTATACAACTACAGCTGTACAGACAACTACATTTGTACCGGCCTGCAATCCTGTATACAAATTGTACAATATCTGGTCTTTATATACCTCACTCATTACATCCTTACACCAATTTGTAAGGTGGGAATGGGAGACGCCTGACAACATACGGACTGTGGCACACTAAAATAAGGGACTGTTGCTCAAGTAAGCATTCTTGGGCCATAAAAGACAAGGAATGTGTCCCCGCTCCTCCACACCAAGGAACTATATGACAGGATGGGTCACCAGGGGGTAGGGAGAGTCAGGGGGCACGGGATCTTGATCCCACAACTCTCAGGGACCCTTCCTCCTGACCAGTGGCGAAATCCCAACCTGCAACTATCAACTATTATTTCTGTATATTCTGTTTGGTTCAAGGTACACATGTCTTGTTTGGTCTCATTTTGATCCATACAATGCGAGTAGCAAAGGGGTGAGTTCTATAACAGTAGAGGGTCTCCTAACCCTTAGTCTGAAAATCCGCACAGCAAGCTGAAAGAATGAACACCAATGCACATGCCCCAAATAACGGGACAAGAATAAACACCGGCACCAATCAATAGCCAGGTAAGGACAAAACCTAATGGGGCTCTGTCCATGACCCCACCTCATGTGCTGACCAAATCCTTATGGTTTGGGTATATCAAGGGAAAGATTTCTTCACTCAGGGAGCCCGTCAGAACGGCCTCCTGCGCATTCAGCGTATAGCTATGTGACTCCGTATAGGGAGCACCGTTAGCACGGACTCCTGCGCATCAAGCGTATAGCCACGTGACTCCGCATTGGTAAGCTGTGTATATTTGCCATCATTTGCACTCTGCCATACTGCTTACTGTAATGCGGGAATTTCTACTTGATTGGAATACTTTTAATTGGAACAGTTTGGATTAATAAAAATATTAGCCTTAACCTTTGTTTGAGACTTCTCATTTGGCCATTTCTAACGACGCACGTAGCAGGATTCGAGGTTTTTCTGTATGTTCTTGCCGTACCGCTCGAAACCCACTGATACTTACGCTCATAGTCAGTCTTAAGTATTGCACTATTCTGACGAGTCTGCAGTCCCTAGGTGGGCCGCCTAATGTATATTCTATAACTTCGAGTATAATACGGCAGCGAGTTATATTAAATGTGCTGGTACGGTATCCTACATCGTGGACTATGTAGCCTGATCACCTACAAGCCAAAGCGAACTAAGAATTCCTGGGATGCTAAGTAGAATTGGGAAACTAAAACGCAGGTTGGAATAAAATGGAGTCAGATTTGAGATATTTGATAGGCAGATTTTAACATCACTTCCAAAGACGCAAACGCACGCATCTGCCTTCAACAGCCACCACTTCCCTCATTGGTTGTGACTGGCTGTCCTAAAAATTCATGCATGTGTCCTGCGGAATCAAATTCCATGTATGTGCAAAAACCACACTCATCTAATAAAAAGTGCTTTCTGATTCAGAATGACACTTCATGATCTATTTTGGTCTTTGAGCACTTAAGTGGTGAAGACTTTAATAGGGTGAATAAAAGGCACAGTTTGCCTGTAAAATCAGCCTGCCTAAAACCTTGCAGGTGCATTCTAAAATGGTTTCAAAGTGAGCATCTGCCTCAAGTTAAATCTCTACTGAAATTTAATGGACTTAGAATTTTAAGACCCCCCCCAAAACACACAAACCATTCAAGTCTGGGAAATGATTCGTGCTTGTCTGCAGGACACCAAGCTGCTGACTAGTAAGGTGATGAAATTACACAGCTTCCCAACATGTTAATTGGCGCAGCCAGCTGAGCAAGAAGCTAAACGCTCAAATATGCATAATGGCAATGAATGCCACCAATCAGCACACTAGACATGTGCAGCCATTTTGAGACTTCTAATGGCTTCTGTTCATGGGTTTCAGTCTCAGTCTTTTGCTTGTAAAAAGATGGCAGCCACTGCTCTTTTTACAAGATCTTCACCTCATGTTACTTGTGTGAGTCTATGTGGAACATGTTGTGAAGCAGCCCACCAAAAGCAGGAGAAATTCTAAAACTGAAAAAGTTGTAGTAGTAGCAGCTAGAGCCATTTCGGTTTGTAACTCAGGAGGGATGAGTTTTCAAATGCCCCCCCCAAGGAAATGCTTAGATTTTCCCTTTGCTTAAGCAGGTATGTTAACAGAGAACCCCTTTTCTTTTGCAGAATACCCCCTTCTATTTAAGTCATAAATAGCACAAAAGACTTCTAACAATATTATCTGGTTAAAACAAAGAAAAAAAAAAGCCAAAACCCACAAGGCCCCCTCTCTCTAAGGCTAACTCTTTCTTTTGCCTTTCTTTTTCTCTCTTATTTACTTTCTCTGCACTCACTCCTCACCCTCATTGTCTAGCTCTCTTAGAAGCTTCCTCTTTATTTATGATGCCTGGTAGGGGGTGTGGCCAATCAAGCAATCAACCCATTATCCAATACCTGACCAGCTTCTCCTGCACACTGACATTCTCATGCATGTGATCTGTTGCACACTGACATTCTCATGCACGTAATCTGACACTGGTGAACAGGATGGCAAAAAGCTTGGTAAATCAAGAGTGGTACAATTGTGAATCCAAGGTTTTAACACAATTACACATACTTTTACCAGTTAAAACAGTAAGGTCAGTCATTTGTATAATAAAAATAAAATAAAAAAATAATTGTATATTGTATCTTTACACATGGTAACCAGCATCTTGAAATAACATGCTGTGTACAGGGCTAAACTGGGCAAAGAAAAGGCAGGCTTAAAGTGGAAGGGTGTAGTACAATTAAAAGGTTCAGTCGAGCAATTTTCTGGAAAAAAGATATGTAACACATCTTTCTACTTAGCCTTCTAAATGGAGTTTTATGGTTTTTTTTTGTAGAGAGTTGAACTCTTGCACCCAGCTGTCCTCAAGTTTGACTAACAATTAAATACAAGTGTTGCTACTTTTCTTCCTCAACACATTTTCGGCAAGTTCAGTAACTCCTGTGCTTCTTTGCAAGTCTAAGTTGAGGACAAATGTTGATTGAATCCGGGGGATAAGTGTTCAAAAGTGTTACCCAGGGAAAAGGCATGAATGGACATACCAAGCACACTCCAAGTCAATGGTTCTCATAAGGCTGCTATATAAACGCTTAATACTTCTCACCAAACACTTATCCATGGTTTTCTTTTTCTCTCAGAACCTCCCTAGGTGACTTTAACAGCAGTGAGTATGGTATTGTAGGAGAAAATTCCTGACATGTCAAGACACCCCCACCCCCCACCTCCAACAATTACTCCAAGGCTCCAAAATCGGCCTCTCAGCTCACAGAATAAATGTCTCCACTTTCCTTCCTATTAGAATGGTCTCTGTGTCTATTAATCCCCCCTTTTTTTTCCTTTTCAGAAAAAACAACACTGGGTCAACCTATTAAGGGCTATGCTGTAATGGCCACAGTTTCTCACAATTGAACCCTGGCTGTAAGAGATTATCGGACAACTGTGATGCAGGAGGAGGGGAACTGTGGGAATTTGTAAATGATAACCTCCTCAGGGCAGACTCTACCCTCTTACGTCCAGAGACACCACCATCCACCTAAATGTCTTGGCACGGATTTAAGCCAAGGAATGAACAGACATGTAGGTGGGGGAGATATGGTTGCTAAAATTATTCACAAACGGCATCCGCTTTTCTTTGACACAGTTCCAGAATGGATTACCTGGACCTTTATCAGCATCTCTGAGATTTATGAAGTGTTGTGTGTGTGTGTGTGTGTGTGTGTGTAGGGGGGGTTTCTTTTGTCCTTTCGTGGTTATGTTTCTACATTTTGTTTGTGACTCTCAGTTTGTTCTTTTCTAATACACCCTTGGTTTTACCTAAAGTTCAGCCTCTCATGAGATTATTCATGACTCTCTAAAAAATAGCTTAAGAATATAGCTCAAGAAGTGACCAGCACACACTCTGCACAGAAACCTTCTACTATGCAGGAAGTCCCTAGTGAGCACTTTGTGGCTGAATCACGAGATTCATGCTGCTCATCTAACAAAAATCGATAAAAGATAACTTTTCTGTTGCAGGGTTGATTCAGTGTTGTATACAAGTATTAAGGACCAACTCCCCCACCCCTTCATGGACTCAACTTTGAAAGTGCATATCAGCCTTTAGCTGATAGACCCAAGCTTGCCTGTGGTAGTTCGCTTAAGCTTGTCACAGTTGTAGCATCGAGTCCACACACTCAAAGCTTTTAGCAATCTTTGGGGCGGGTCCATAAATCAGTAAATGAGGCCACCGAATGGCAGGGTAGGAACTGTGACATGACAAGCCAGAAATCACAAGAAGCTTGGCAATTTTTGTAGAATGGGAAGAGTCACTTGTTGGTGTCAGTGTTGCTAGTATGGACAACACCATTACATTACATTAGTATCATTTGCAAGGTGCTCTTATCCAGAGTGACTTACACAGGTTATAGTTTTACATTTTTTTACATGATTTACAGCTTTATTGAGCAGTAATCTGTAACAATACCTCATTTTAATATATTTATAGTCATAATTAGAAATTTAACAGCACATTTCAAAATATGGAGCACATTACATTGATATAGAGGCACACAGTGTGTGTGTGTATACATGGGTGCAGTAATTATATGTAATCAAAACCATGAGAAACATGTTCCTCAGACAAGTGTATTGGAAGAATCAAAACAACAATGAAATTACGTGAATGAACTGAGGGACTGCTGCTATAAGCCTGGTTCCCGACACAAGAAAGGTTAGATTTAAGGCCTTAATTATTACCAGATTTCGAAATAGAAGCCCCTGTAATCGAGCTGAGACGTTTTAATAATCCTAGCTGTAAACATTACATACATTCTCTTATGGGACCCACAAACCTGGGGATTACCTTTTACAGCTCAGATACATCAGCTCTAACACTGCTGAGGAGCGGCCATTTGGCTGATTAGGAAGACCCGCACAGAGATAACAGAGACAGGTCCCTCTGTTCCCAAGACAACAGTCTTTTTTGAATCACAGGTTGTGAAATCAGACCTCAAAAAAAAAAAAACCTGTGAAAATTCAAACCTTGTCAATCACTACTACCAGCTAAAACATAGTAGCATAACCACATCATCAGCAATATGATATGATTTGGACACGTAACTGATAAGAATACTATTTGATTTCGCTTTGTAAGATTCGTGAAATATATGAAAAATTAACTTTTTCATATAGATATTATGTGATCAACAGATATTGATTTAGTAGACCAGTTAAGTTAATTAAGCCATGCCGAGAAAGCCCACAGAAGAATTGAGTGGCCTTTCTTCTCCTGATCAATAAACTAATTGTGGAAATGCTGTTGTTTAAGTGTTTCTGCCATTGAAAGCTGTGATGTATCTTTATGTTAACAAAGTGATTAACATTAACAGGGCTGTGAGATCTTTAAAATGATAATTTATTGGCAGATCGATGGGAAGCTGGCTCATGTTATTGGTTCTTTGAGTTCACAATGAAGGAAAACAGAGTATTGACAGGATTGAGGCTATCAAATAAACAGAATGGGATAAGAATATTGATAACCTACTGAACAGCACCTGCACCTGAACAGAGAGAACCCAAATACTGGAATAAAAAACATAAATACCCATAGCACAGAATTCTAATCTTTGATTTTATTTTTTTTTACAACAGGTGTCTGAGCCACAGATAGTCACATAGGCTGTGATGCCCGTACAACATGATTTAGCATGCAAATCTATATTTCTGAAATTAAGTGGTGTATCCAGCAAAGTCAGTGAACCTGCCAAGTAGGATCTTAATTATTACGGTGTTTTACATATTTTTTGTGACAAAGTTTAAATTTCAGATTGTGAGCAAGGGTTTAATACTTTGAAGTCATCGGGTCTCTACAGTCGTCTTCAGCCATGGAGGAGAATCGGCTCTTTAACAACACGATTCACCACTTAAATGTCCAGAATGATTCCTGAAATTAAGCGGTGGTGTCAAGCAAAATTGGTGAACATTCAGAGTAGAATCTTAATCATTTAAGAGAGTTGTCGAAATGTTTTTTTCATGATCGAGTTTAAAGTTCAGATCGTGAGGAATGGTTTTCAATACTTTGAAGTGGTCAGGGTGCAACAGTTGACTTCGGCTGTGGGGTAGAATCGACTCTTTCACATGCAAAATAAAGCGCTGGCCCTGTGTTTAACACTGGTGCTTTAGGTGAATTAGCAGCCTGTTGTTTTAGAGAGATTAATGCTGACTGAGTGCGCTTAGACCCAGGCTCGGTGCCCAGATCAAACATAGAGGGGTGCACTCGCAATCCACGGTGGGGGGCAAAAAACCGTCATATCTTTAAAAAACATAATAATTACTATGTATACATTGGGATATAAGGAGACAAGTGGGGGTGCACTGAGGTCCATCTGGGGGTGCAGTGCACCCCTAAGAACTGCCATAGTGCCGAGCCTGCTTAGACTAAGCCACCAGGTTGAGCATGTAGAAATAAAAAAAGAGGGAAACACATTTCCTTTGAAGCATAATTATAAGGTCTATATGTTAATAGAGGATGACACTGGGATATGTGTTGTACATTTGTTTGAATCTATTGTAATAGGATATGCACTTATACTGCCTTCACTTCAACCTCTTCACTATCAGTTTTTCCTCTCATT